>NC_133798.1:12854033-12989033 GCF_043250625.1 Sebastes fasciatus | reverse complement strand
CATACCGTTACTGCAGAGAAGATGATGGAAAATTTCCAGACTAATGCTGTGGCTCCTCTAATGATCACCAAGGTACTGTTTATTATACTATTATTATTATAGATTTGTGTGCTTCCTTTTTTGTGATATAATCTTTTTAAGCAATTGAAAATATAATACAAATTTATAAACAATATACAAAAAATTAAATAAATTTAATAAATATGATATAATATATATTGTGTCGACCATACATTGCTTCTGGATTTGGCTTATGTCCATATCTGTGCGTTCGTTCGATCTCAAAACCTCCATCAATGTCCAGGCCTAGTCCTTCCTTTTTACAACGTACACAAAATGCGTCCATTGAGTTTTCCAAAATGTCAATTATACGAATATTGTTACGGTGTCCCGCATCCTCCAGATATGTCACCCTTTCCTGGAGTTGTACCACAGTTTTCTCGACTCGAGTTACCGTTTCCTCCCTCGTGTTGCATCCGTCCTCCAGCGTGGAGATGCAGGATTTTATGCTTCCTGTCGACTTGGGTGTTGTGCATCAGTTACTTTATTGGAACGTCTTCATCTGTCACTCAACCTGATGGAGAATTACAAAAGAAAAGAAGCTACACTTCTGTTTTCTTCAGACACCAGTAGCAGGACCTGTGAGTAGTTAATTTCCTGAATACTGCAAACTAAAACAAAAAGAATGACCATGATGGACAGAAGTAACAAAAGCCCCTTAGCCCAGGGCAGAATGTATTTCCTAAGTATTCATTGAAAGTCTGGTTTCAGTTGGCCCCAGAGAAAATGGGGCGGACTACAGAGCAGCACCCGGTGCTGGTAAAAAATCAGGAGCTGTTTGAGAACATGATGTCAGCAGGGCAGATGCTTGCTGACACACAGTTTGCTCCAACTGAAGGACAGTCTCTATAACTGCAAGGCCACACTGCAGCCTAACGGTATAATGTTAGGGGGACGTCTGCAATGAATCACAGCAGAAATCTGCCACTGCTCCACTCTCTATGAGCTGAGACTTCAAAACATGCGTTACTCACATTTTAAAGGATAACTTAGGTATTTTTCAACCTGGACCCTATTTTCCCATGTTTTTGTGTCTAAATGACTAATGGGGACAACACTTTTTAGAATTGGTCCAGTCTTGTATTGTCTCAAAAAAACATTTAATTTATCTGTAGGGTTCTTTCTATAATGTAGTCAGACACTTATAATAAAAATCTGAGCCTGTCAGTGGCAAAAACAAGCACTTTTAGTAGACGTAAACTGACGGTACCAGGTTGCCCCAAATAATTACATTGCAGCTCGTTTAGCGGCTGGCGGCTGCAGCTATCTCCCTCAATATTGGACCAATTTCAAAAAGTGTTCCTATTAATCACTTTTAGAAACAAAAACATGGGAAAATCCAGGTTGAAAAATACCAAAGTTATTCTTTAAGGTGAAACAATTAGTTAATTATCAGATCACTTGATTAGCACACAATTAATAGGCAGCTATTTTGATAATCTATTAACCATTTGAGCCAATGGTTGAGGCAAAAATGCCAAACATTTGATGTTTCTTTCTAGCTTCTCACATTTTAGGATTTGCTGCATTTTTTGTCGTGTATATAACAGTACAGTTATTAATTATTTCACGTTAAATATGTCCAGAAACTACATAACCAGCTTTCTTGTTTTGGAAATGTCTAGATCTGTAAGATAATTGAACATTAATGGAACAGATTCACACTCTTACTATTAGAGAGGTGTTGATTCATCTGTATGATCATTTTGGAGGCTGTTCAGTTTGTGGTGCTTTTCATTGTATTGCATTATAGTGACAGGTGTTTCTGTTGTTTAGTCTACCCTCATTGATATAAACGGTATGGACAAAGTCATAGAAACACATTACAGTGTGTATATATTTTGTTTTAGAAAAATCTAAATGGAGAATTCAAGAAATTGCTCTGTAAGTTGGACATGCTGCCACCAGAGGGCACACTTGTTATTCCTCCCCACAGACTGTGTGCTGTGAAATGTGACTGGAAATGCTACGCAAGATTTGATAATGAAATCATTTTGAAAATGTGTATCTCTAGATTTTGGGTCTGTGTTGTACTTATTTAACATGTTGTATACAAGTGTAGTTTTGTTATTAATATTATATATTATTTGAGTAAAACTTTGATAACCATCATTTATAAATGGTAAATTAAATGTAGCAAATCGTTATTTTACTGTTAACAAACAGACATCATAATTAATGATTTTTACTAATTATTAGTAATGTTATCATTTATATTATTTAAACAGATTATTGTTGCACACATAACATTTGATATACTATATTATATATTTATTTGAATGATTGTGAAATTATTTGTAAACCTTTAAGAAATTGTTTGTAAAACATCTGTAAACATTAAATAGATAGACTAGATATTTGTAACACTTTGTTAATGGTTAATATTTGGTTTGTAAACCATCTATAAACATTATTTAGATAGTTAATACTTTGGCAATGGTTAATAATTGGTTTCTGGTCTATCTATCTATGTAATGTTTGTAGATGTTTTACAAACAATTTCTTAAAAGTTTACAATTCATTTGTTAATCATTAATCAATACTTAATACGAATCCCACACCATGGTAATTGTCACAAGATTTTGCGGATTCAAGAAGCTCTCCATCTCATGAAAACCCTGTACAGTATGATTCTAGCTTCAGCTGTGATGTGTTTTTTCCCCCTGTCCCTGCCAGGCCTTCCTGCCTCTGTTGAAACAAGCTGCGTCGAGAGTCGGAGCAGGTGGTGCAGGGAGCATGGGCATCCAGAGGGCAGCAGTCATTAACATCACCTCTCTGCTGGGCTCTGTGGAGCTCAACTGGGGGGAAAGGGCCAACAACTTCAAATGGTACCCCTACAGGACGTCCAAGGTATTGTTACTATTGGATGAATATACTGACTCTTTTAGATGTCAAACAAAAATGTGAAATGGAAGTGGCGTTTTGCCCCAGCCATCCAGGCGAGTTAGCAAGCTTTACACATTGAAATTAAAACTGTTACCAGCATCAAAATGTCCTGTCGTTGCGTGTTCGGTTATGAGAATCGATATTGCAAAAAGGGGCCTGAAATTTTACAGAATTTCGACAGGATCGCGGCCATCAGAGCAACAGGTGTTTCAGTTTAACGAGTGGCTTTAAGCCAAACGCGTCCGTGGTTGCTTGTAGAAATTTCTGTAAATGTTTGGTGTAGATAATAAACACAGGTGAGTATGTATTTAAATATGATTTGAAGGCTTCTACGAGGACACCTACATGTTCTGTTTGTGTTTTAAACAGCTGCCGTCACAATGAGCAACCACAACGCATTTGGCTGAAAGTCACCAGTTAACACGGTCACTCGTTCAACCAAAACACCATTGGTATTTATTAAGGTTGGGTACGGTTCTCATTTGAACCG
Source organism: Sebastes fasciatus (assembly GCF_043250625.1). Taxonomy (NCBI): domain Eukaryota; kingdom Metazoa; phylum Chordata; class Actinopteri; order Perciformes; family Sebastidae; genus Sebastes; species Sebastes fasciatus. The sequence continues at coordinate 12,985,597 of NC_133798.1, read as the reverse complement.
ATAACTGTACCTGGAATTCGATACCACTGCCCAACGGTACCTTTTTTTCAGTACTTTACTCTCTCTGTAATAACAATCGGCTCTGGCCCCCCGCGACCCCAAATGGGATAAGCGGTTACAGATAATGGATGGATGGAAAGTAAATTTGTTTGGGGTGCATTTACGATCTTTGGTGGTTAATGTGCTTGAACAGGCTCTTGCACTCTGCCGTACTTCCATTGCCAAACTGTTCGCACACTTGTGTACGTCATTGTTTACAAACTGCAATAGGGTTTATTTGCTTGATACCTTAAAGCTGAAGTCGGTAACTTTGAGCTAATATTTTAAAAAGTTATTTTTATAACACGGTCAGTATATAGTAGTAGTGCATGTGACAGATAATGTGAAAAAAACATGTTCTTCTGATTAAACATTTTTCAACTATGGATTTTAGGATAAATGTGAACTATCAGCTGCACTTTCTTCCATCGTCAAACGGATCAACTACTGTGGTGTTGGGTAAAGCTGTACTGTAGCGGGCTGAGGTTTTTACATTGTGTTGCACAGTAACTTGTTTCTGGTTGCCTTCTCAGAGCGCTTTAAACATGGTGAGTCGCTGTCTGGCTGTAGACCTGGAGCCTGACGGGATTCTCTGTATGGCTATACACCCTGGCTGGGTCCGCACTGACATGGGGGGGTCTGAGGTAAGAGGCTGCTCTGTCCATCTCTGTCACAGTCTCTTTGGGTTGCCATTAAAGAGCTGTGATTAAAGCATACCAAGCACTGAGTAAAATGTAACATCTTCTCATTCTATCGAGCCTTTTTTTATTTCCATTAGTGAGAAAAAAACATTTTGTAGAATGCAGTGAACTAAAACTGTATGTATGTTACACTAATTTGCGTGGTCTTTTACCTTCAAGAGCTGTCACACATTTAATATTTACGTCGCATTTTAGTGTCCTGAGTGATGTACAGTATTTACAGTATAGTGGGGCAGCTAAGATGAAATATTCATAACAATTGCGCATTTTGCAATAAAAGCAACACATTTGGCACAGACATAGGTTTATATGTTATGAAGAGATATAGATTTTGGAGTGCTGTAAATTTGGCCCCTGAGGGCCGTGGCGGCCATTTTAAAAAATAGCTGCCAAATAGACGCTAAATATTCAAAGATGTTGCAGAAAACTGGTTTTATGAGGTGTTTTCAAGCTGATTAGATCAGATGTCAGAAGATCACAGATATGTTTTTTTTCCTCTTTATTTTTTAAGGGTGCAAAAACCAAATAAAAGGTTTGAAAAAATAACTGCCACGGCCCTCAGGCCCCAAATTAGTAGTGCCCCGATATCTATATCTTTTCATAACATATAAACCTACATCTGTGCCAAATGTGTTGCTTTTATCGCAAATTATTTCACAGTTGTTGTGCTTAACTGCCCCGCTAATAGGGATCATTGTATTGACATTTCTAAGAAGTGTGTCTGAATATAATTTGTATCCGTTTCTTTCCAGGCTCCACTGAGCCCAGAGGAGAGCGTTTCTTCCGTCTTGTCTGTGATTGGTGGACTGACTGAAAAGGATCATGGATCATTTCTGAACTTTACAGGAGAGACGTTGCCTTGGTGACCCAGATTATAAGCACTACTATAGGATCCTAATGGCTTTTTATTCAGTTATGATCAACCTTAACTATGCTTGGATAAATGTATCAATGACTCAGAGTGCACAGTGTTAAATCTTAACCAAGCTCTACCATTTAATAGAAATCATGCATATTTCAACTTGATTATAGGAGAGCAACAGTATTTCATTTCTTAAAGGAGATTACTTTACAGTGTTCCCAAATACTGTAGATGACGTGTAGTGTGCTGTAGCTTATCTTCAATCCATCTATGCCCAAAGACTATATTTAGTATGGTAAGGAAAATACCACAACATTAGTTCTGATTGGTCAACAGTCTTAAAATTTGGTATATACATACTTTGGGTAAGTATCTAACCGTACAACTTTGAATTTCTATTTAAATCTGACATTTCTCAGTGGGCAAAGTCAGGATTTTTGAAAAATTAGGAAAAACGCTTAAATTGTGTTTAAATGTCTTCCATATGAAATATATTTTTATGCCTCTGCGACAGCCGTGGCCGGAAGCCATATGTTTTCGGGTTGTCTGTCCGTCCGCGCCATTCTCGTGAACGTGATATCTCAGGAATGCCTTGAACAAATGTCTTCAAATTTGGCACAAACGTCCACTTGGACTCAAGGATGAACTGATTAGATTTTGGTGGTTAAAGGTCCAAGGTCATTGTGACCTCACGTCCGTGACCTCACACCCATGCATAGCAAATAATTGTTGGCTGCTATATTAATGCTCTGAATTTCATATAGAACATCTTAAGACTACATACTGCAAACACAGTATACTATTAGGCCAGTTCAGCCCTACATGCCTCTAACATGTTACAAAAAAATGATCTAAGCTGCGCCCAAATATCAACATAAACTGTTACATTCTTCGATCTGATTACAAACTCGTTTGACAAACAGACAAGACTTAGTTGAGAAAGTCTTAAAGGAACAGTGTGTAACATTTCTGGGGATCTCTTAGCAGAAATGGAATCTAATATTCATAACTATATTTTCATTAGTGTATGATCAACCTGAAACTAAGAATTGTGTTTTCGTTAGCTTAGAATGAGCCCTTCATATCTACATGAATGTTTCTACAGTAGCCCAGAACGGACAAACCAAACACTGGCTCTAGCGAGAGCCTTTCACGCTTTAACGTCACCTGAATGCTTGCGAAACTGCGGTAACCCAAGCCGCAGAGTACAAAACCGTCAGCTGCCGTCTGACTTCCGTTGCTCCTAATGTAATGTTATCATGGTATGGATGGCCTCTGAGCGAGGCGAATGGCGTTACCACAGTTTTGCACTCGGTGGCTCACGTTACCGCAGTCTTGGAAAGGGAGGAGTAAATGGTAAATGGACGTGCATTTATACAGCGCTTTTCTAGTCTTCTGACCACTCAAAGCACTTTACACTACATGTCAGCATTCACACACACATTCATACACTGATGACAGAGGCTGCCATACAAGGTGCCAACTTTGCCCATCAGGATCTAATCTAAATACTCATTCACACACTGATGGCTAAGCCTTGTTACCGGAGCAGCCAGGGATAGAACCACCGACCTTTTGATTGGTGGACGACCTGCTCTACCCTCTGAGCCACAGTCGCCCCAGGTGAGCGGATGGGTACTAACTTGGTTGCAATCTGCAACCAAACCACTAGATTTCACCAGATCGTACACACTGTACCTTTAACAGAACCGTCTCAGAAGCTGTTTGTTTGTGTGTGTGTTTGGGAGGGGGCGTGCTGCTGTGTGTTTGAAAAAGATCCCTCTTTTTCAGAAATTCCAAAGATGGAAGAAAATCTGGTGTAAATCTGACCTTACAGATTCTCTTCTCTACGGTCCAACTGTGCACTGAGACCTTTGCTAAAAAGCAAACACCAATGTTGAAAGTTACTTCAAAGGTGTAAACTGATGAGCCATTCATGAGTGTGTGAGTGAGTACAATGGATTATTGGCAACTGAAACCTCTTGTGGATTATCTGGTTTACATTTGTGTGCAAGGATGTACAGAAGTGAAGTGAATTATCTGCAGTGGCACTTTTCTACAGTTTACAGTACAAAATTAAAATATAGTATCTATATACTGTTTGTGAAAAATACAACATGTACAATAGTTTAGGAATTTATATATAAATTATATATATAATAATAATATAATATGTAAATGTGTTACCTATTTTTGAGATTGTTGCTGTTTAGAGAATTTGATTTTAGCATCCTTGTTGTAAAATGGTAATAAAAGGTTGAATTTCCATGAGTGTGTCTTCCAGTAAAAGCGGTCTATGAGATACACGTTTTCAGCCCTTGCTGCTTTAGCTGCTTTGATCCAGAACTGTATGATTATAAGATGATCTTCTAGTGGCAGTGTCAGAAGACATTCTTCTTCTTTGTAGGATTTAAGATTACGTCAAACAAGGAAGTTTGGTCAAAATGTTTTTTCTTCCTCATTCTTGGAATGGCAAGTTTGGGTTACATAACTTAAAATACTTTTGTCTTCAAGCGGGGTGACTTGACATTATGTTCTCATTGTTTAAGGCCCATTTTTAGGTACTGTACATTTCCTGTTTCACATTGTGTGTGTCTCTCTTTCAGCAAGCAAAATAATAGGTGATGACTGACAAGTCTGCAAGATAATGACAACAATGAAAACCATGTAAGGTAAATGTCATTAAAAGTCATGATCTGTCATGGTGTTGGTGGCACTTTAACTGTTACATGGTAAGAGAGTTGAGTGTGTCTTATCATTGTCAGTTTATAGCACCTGCAGGTCCTGCTTGTTTGAGTACAGTTGCATGATAAAGCAGAGCGCAAGTTGAACGTGCAACTTATTCGATATGTTCATTTTCTGTGTCAAACCTCCATACTGTACAGCTAATGATCTGAACTTGTTGGATACAACTGTTACTTAAAAGTGCAGTATAAATGTTGGCCGTGGTATAAAGTAGAGAAACAGCATGACAGCTTATAGGCAGGATTCAGTGCAAGATCGTTGCTGTTCTTGCTCTACCTGACGGCAGGGGTATGGCTTGATTGTTGGAAGTTGACCTAAAGTCTGACCTAAACATTTGGTGAGCAGACCTGCAGAGTGATCTGTAAGAGGAAGAGAGCTGAACATCAGGTCATGCTTTTCAGCTCCCTGAAATGTCATTTAAATCTAATCAAACCAGTTTGCCCAGAATGGTGTGCAGGAAGTCATGTGCTGGGTGTGTGTGTAGAGAGAGAAAGAGAGAGAGAGAGGAGAGAGAGGGGGAGTGTGCCTTAAACAGGAGGAACAGTTATATGATCAAGGGTTGCTTTGGATTTCTCTCGCTGATGAGTTATTTTGTTTCTGTTAAATTTGAAGAGCTCTGCATGGATTTATAACACAGGAAGATACTTGCATTCCTGAAGAAAAAGAGGAGCTGAGTTTACTTACTAAAGGCAAGTGGAAGTAAGTAAGTAAGCAAGTGGAAAGCAGCAACCTTTTTTTGTAAGGCTCTGAGACCATTTGTGCAAATTTGTACAATAGCGTAATTGTTGAAGTGTGTTACTCCCACTTTCTTTGTTTAAAATACGTCTTACAACTTTGCAGGTTTTTCCTTGCAACGTTCATCATGTTTTGCATGCAGTGTGAGCAGGACAAGTGCTATTTGACTAAACCGTTTCTGATAGGAGATAATCATGTCCTTCTGACAACGCCACAGTTGTACCGTTTTTCTTTACCTCAAAGAATAATATCTGACTTACAAAGTATGTTCTTGAAGTTGGCAGGCACAAGGACATTTTGAGCTGATCATCTGTGCAAGTTGCACACAGTTCATGTGTGTGCATGTCTGTGCTTATTGTTTGGGATACAGGTATGTAATCTCTCGTAACAGAATCTTGAAGCTACTGTCAAAACATATTTTTAAAACAATTTAAGAAGGTTGTGGACCTGAAAATGGTCTATATTTGTTTCTTCCAAAGCCCTAAATTGACATTTATACAAGTTAATCTCCTTACTGGATTAACTGATTTACCTCAAACTGAGGTCAACCCGGAGCTCCGTATTGTGCCCGCAGGCCTAAAAACGCAGGTTTTATTATTTACACCTGTGCTTTTCCTACTGTGACATGTTACATTATTTATGCTACATTAGTATTTAAGACTTTGGCTGTGATCTTGATTCACTTTGACTTTTTGCCAGTGTGCCATGCTGTCTTTGTCCAAACGAGTCTCTACAAATATGTTTTTTTCTTTCTATCTGTATTACCACTCTTGTCTCCTGGGAACTGAGAGAGGTTCAGATAAGGTCCTAAATGAACCAAAAAAGGTTTCAACTCCTATTAGGGCTGCAACTAACAATTATTTTCATCGTCAGAAACCTACAATAGACCTGTTTTTGTCTTTTTTATGGGTGTTTAGGGGCAGATAGAAGGTCAACATTAGATGTCACATAGAAGTGGTGTACATCGTCTGAAAGCTGGAAACTTGAAGATTAATTTGAGATGAAGCTTATTACTGTATGTCAACTTGTTGTAGTCATACACCATAAATAATCATGAAATATTCAAATACACTATTTTAGAAATAAATAACACATTCATACTGCATTAAAAAACGACATGTTTTTGTCCAAAACTGCATGTGATTATCATAAAGTGGGCATGTCTGTAAAGGGGAGACTCGTGGGTAGCCAGAGAACCCATTTTCATTCACATATCTTGAGGTCAGAGGTCAAAGGACCCCTGTGAAAATGGACACGCCAGTTTTTCCTCGTCAAAATGTAGCCTGACTTTGGAGCGTTATATATACTCCTTCCTGGCATGCTACATGACAAGGTTGTTACTAATGGATTCCTTAGTTTTCAAGTTTCATATGATATCTTCACTCTAGGTCTAAAACTGAACCTGCTGCAGCCTCTGAAAGACAAAGTCAGCGGGTCTCAGGGGGTTAATCTATTTTATTTTTTTATTTTTTTTAGGGGTTGATCTTTTTTTTTTTTTAATTAATTAATCTATTAGTTGTTTTGTCCACGAAAAGTCAAAATATAGTGACATTGGTGGTAGTATTGGACACAATATGTTTTTTTTTTGGTGCAAATGGTCGCCATCTTTTGATATGCACTTTCAAATGATACAGCACAATTTTATAATTTATAGTAAATTATTTCGCGGACCCCCTGGCAGACTGCCACAGACCCCTTGGGGTCCCCGGACTCCACTTTGAGAACTGTGCTAAACAACAGTGTGTCCAGAGAAAGCAGCATTTATTTGCACATATATAAAACTTCACAAAATCCAGTCAATGAAAAAAACAAACAAGAAATGTGTCAGGAGAGGTCAAGAAGCCACAGGCTTATACAAAGGACCCCCCCACCAACCCCAGGAGAAAAAAAAACAATAACAAAAGGGGAAGAAAGATCTAAACTAACATCATTTTAAAAATACAACAAAAGTTAAACAACAAGAAGTAAACAACATGTGCAGAAAACCTAACCAAACAGTGGAAAACAATCCAATAAAAACAATGAAATACATACAAAAAACAGTACAGAAGAAAATAAAATATATCTAAACATATCAAAAGATAATTAGACGTCATAATTAAATGTGATGATAATTTCTTTTTAAAATGTTCTAAGGATAACGAGCTCTTGATAACATGTATTTTGGTGTTCCATATTTGTACACCACGATATCTGATGGAGTATTGGCCATGTTTTGTTTTGTAAAAAACTCACCTTGTCTTTTCCTCTTTTGTCCCTTTGGTATGAAATCTACCAGAGCAAACTGGTTGATGGACATGAGCATGATCTACGTTTGTTCTGACATGGCTTCATGATTACTTGGGTATTGAAAGTTTTTCAGTCAAACAGGTTACCCGTATAAGTCCTACATGACTTTGTATGACTGTCCTGGATCAGGGCTATATGCAAAGTTGAGATGTTCAGCTTTAATGCCAACATGTAAGAGCTAGCTAGTGTGAATGCTGTAGTTGCTATTCACTTCTGCGACTTGCAGTGACCAAATCCAGTCAGGAATCCTCTATTGTTGATAACTGGTGTTGCCCAATGGCTGGATCTCCAATATGGCTGCCAACGGGTCCATTATGTGTCTTCAAAGTTCTATAATCTACATGGTCTGTCTTCCTGTGTTACAAAGGTATGTATAGGCCACATGGAGTTGGAGATTCATCGTACTGATGGACTATCCAGCCCCTGTGGAGCTGCTGTCGGCCGCTGGAGAGCTGAGTATGCCATTCTCAGACGCGGTCAAGTATTGCATCCTGGGAATCTCGGTCACTCTTCTCCTGCTTGCGCTGGGCATCTTGGCATGGCAGGCCTTCAGATGCTGCACACAGAGACACACCACATACACACGGCAAGATCCTGGTGAGTAGATCAGATCACAATACCGAACAGTAAAGCACATATTGCTGATGCTCAGTGTCTGACCAAGAAAGTAATTACCAAATGCAAACTTGTGTCTGATTTTTTACTGTAGTGAACAGTGATCTGCCGTACTCGGACGAAAAGTCAACAGAAGCAGGAAACTACTCAGGAGCTCCATGTACTAGGGTAAGAGGAAATTAATTTGAGAGGTGTGGACAGAACAAACTATTTTATTTAAACGTATTTTCATTTGAGCATATGTCATATATAGTCTGGGGCCACCCTATTGTATCAGGTGTCCCAGAGTTCAAGGCAGCACCCATACAGTACAATCTTAGCCATGACCAGATGTCTTAGAACCTCAAACATCTATAGATTTCCTATGTGGCTTTGTTTGTTGGCAATCTTTTAGGAAACTGCTGTCTTTCAGTCGATACTCAGCTGACAGTCTCCATTTGTTCCTGGATGTGTGTCTATACTATACTATACTATACTATCTGCAGGTACTAATCTCTTGCCATGCATAATCTGCTTTTTATTTGATTGGTTTGTGTAAAGTTTATGACAGCAAATTAATTATGAAAGGTGGTGGTGTAAAGTTTGAAGCTGAAAACACAAAATCAAGGAATTCTTTCTGGAAAATGTAGATGCATTCAGGGTGTGATCTACCAATTCAACGCTAAGTGAAATTTAACAGGTCTGTACTTCCATCAGGGTGAGGTTTAGGGCTACATTCAGGGTGGACAATATAATAGCACTTTTATACAACTGTAATTTACAGCTTTATAAATCACCACAAACACCTCTTTGACACAGTGATAACATTTTAGTATTATAAGTTCCTCAAATATTTTATTTATTTATACTTTTTAATGTCATGTTGATTGTAAAAGATGTTATATTGTAAGATGCTCCTGTTATTTTGTCCAGACCCTGTAGTCCGTGGAGATGCTCCAAATAGGCAACATCATCTATGTACATAAAGATTGAGATTAACTTGTTTAAACAAAGGAGAGTTGGGACTTGTCACAAGTCAAATAAAAGCTGGATCTGCTGCAGTTGTTAATAAAAACACCACTGATAGAAATGGCGTCTATGTCTGCATGTTCCCCAGGTGGAGAATGTCAACGCAGACGTCCGCAGGCTGAGTCGCTGTCTGTCTCAGGCCTCGTTTCCCTCCTCAGGATCCAGCCAGGCAGACGGAGACATGGGGGAGCAGGCCAACATTAAAAAGGTAGTACATTATTACATAATTCTGTTGTCACGTGACAATTGGTCAACAATTTGTTGTTTGTCTATTTATTCTCTTCATCTAACTGCATTTTATCGTATGGGATAGGTCGCATACATTTAATGGTTTATGTGCATCCTAAGAGGCCATGACAATGTGTGTGACTTATTTCCTACTCATTGTGTTGTAAGGGAGGCTTATAATTTTTGGAGGTATACTGTTCAACAGGGTTTTCATCAGACTGTCATGTCTGATAAATAACACACTATCTTGAAACATCACGCTCTATTATTGCTTTTCTTTTAACAACACTACAGCCATGCAGCATGCTACCAACTTCTGAGGTTGTACTTAGTTTAGCAGGTAATATTTACTAGGTTCACCACCTTAGTTTAGCTGGTTAGCAAGCTAACATTTACTAATTAGCACCAAACACAAAGTAAACCTGAGGCTGATCGGAATGTCATTAGTTTGTAGTATTATTTGGTCATTTGCCCGGATGATGGCGCCAAAGGCGGTATATTGATATGAAGTGAAAGCCAATTGGTCATTCCATTGCAACATCAGCAGCAAAGCTATGCCTCCACCATTTTGAACTGTAAGCGACTACCGGACGCTGGTCAAGGCCTATGGAAAGGAGGCTGGGTCACGGGCGGACATGGGACTTGGGGGTATGGGGTATAACACATGTGCAGTGTAACTGAAGCTGCGGTCGTGCGTTGGGATTGGCTCAATTTTCGGCGAGTGCAGGCCAGATTATACTGCGCATGTGTTGTACCCCCGCAAATATAACGCGTGACCCAGCCTCCTTTCCATAGGCCTTGACACCAGTTAAACAGAGACTCATTGGCGTTTTCATTCCAGTTCCGCCTCTTTGCTTCTATAGTTTTTGATGGCGCCAGAGGAAATGCAAAGGGATCACCAACGTGTATCTTTTAGGGACCTTGAATATTTGCAGCAAATTTCCCGGCAGTCTATCCAATAGTTGAGATATTTTACTGTCATCATGGTTGCGCTAGAGGAAGAGTCCGAAGATTGATACATAGATGTTTTTTATTGTCCCAGATGGAGGTTTGTTTTCACATATTCCACAAAGAAGCATACAGATATATATTTATATCAATACAATACATGAAATATGCACTTGGTCACAGCTACATGTTTACCTTCAGCCAGCCCCTACTCATATACATCACCAAAGACATTAGGATTAATCCTCTGGAGACCATGAATGTGAATGAAAATCCCAAGCCTAGCCATCCAGTAGTTGTTGAGATATTTCAGTGTTGTTCAAAGTGTGAACCGACTGACAGACTGATTTTAGTTTTCCGTCGTCTGGCTGCTGGTACCTGCTCTGAATTTGTTTGAATATGTGGGCTACATTTTATTCTTGACATCTACTGATGATATGATCTGTTCATATTAAGCTTAACAAAGATTAATCATGTAAAGAAAATACAGAGTGCATTTCATATTTTCAGGCAATATCAACAGCAGCATTTGGTTTCTTGATGTCTTTCCTAATCTTCTACCAGGTCGATGGATCGCTACGTTTTTCCATCTATTATGACCAACTGCAGTCCCAGCTGGTGGTCACCATCTTGCAGGTGGAGGGGCTCCTGGAGCACAGCCAGACGCGCAGCCTCCAGCCATTTGTTAAGCTAAGACTCATGTGGGCAGGTTCAGAGGCAGTGGAAGTGGAGGACTGTACGGATGACGAGGTATTTTTTTCGTCATTGGTTGCCACATACAATATGTCACTCAACAAGTGACATCATTAAGTGAATTGCTTGGCACAGAAACGACAGCATCGTATTTAGGGGAAATATACAGCTTTTCCTTTTCTCCTTTCATGCTTTTCAGGCTCATTTTGTAAAAAAGTATGTATGGTTCTCATGCTGTACTGTATGACGGTGTTACTGCTGTGACCCTCATAGGGTGAAAGGACTGCACCTGTCCTGTGGACTGTGCTGCAGGAGTGGCGGACTCGCATTGTGAAAGGCAGCTGTAACCCTTTATTTGGAGACCAGTTCAGCTGTGCTCTGCAAGAGGATAAGGAGCTTCATCACATCAACCTCAGGATGGAGGTCCTGCTGCACACAGACCCATCTCTCACTCTCAGTATCTCTCAAATCATAAGGAATTATTTTGTCAGTTGAAGAAATTAGATCTAAGCAGAGAAAAATTAATGTTTTGTGTGATTCTGTAAGTAAACTGTCTGTCATGTGTCTGTGTGCATCTCAGGTGAGGGACTTTGATAAATTCTCCAGGCACACAGTGTTAGGAGAGGTGAGGGTTCCTCTAGGCCAGCTCAACATCTCCTACCCTCTGGAGCTCCAAGAAGATCTGAAGATACCCCAGAAGGTACAGTAAGACATCATGTATACAAACACACCCATATGCAATCAAATAGGAAGTTTTTTTTTTTCTTCTCACCTTTCATTTGAGGTGAATTAAAGAATGACATTCTTACACATCCACTTTAATGAGTAATTGTAGAGTCATTTTAAAACTGAAAAAAACAAAACAAAATAATAAGCTGTTATGCCGTCAATCTCTTTTAGTTTTCCATAACTACAAAACTCTGGAGCATTGACAAGTATTTAATACTCTTATCAACATGGGAGTGGGCAAATATGCTTGCTTGGTGACAACGTATGTATATATTTATTATTGGAAATCAATTAACAAAACAAAACAATGACACATATTGTCCAGAAACCCTCACAGGTACTGCATTTAGCCTAAAAAAATAAGCTCATAACATGGCAAACTGCAGCCCAACAGGCAACAACAGCTGTCAGTGTGTCAGTGTGTTGACTTGACTATGACTTGCCCCAAACTGCATGTGATTATCATAAAGTGGGCATGTATGTAAAGGGGAGACTCGTGGGTACCCATAGAACCCATTTTCATTCACATATCTTGAGGTCAGAGGTCAAGGGACCCCTTTGAAAATGGCAATGCCAATTTTTCCTAGCCAAAATTTAGCGTAACTAAACTAGCGTTACATTTTTTTCTTTGCCTCTTAGTGAAAACAGGTGGAAGAATCTTGTTTTCTTTTAGGCTGATTTTCTTGTTGTAATACTTATTTCGACCACCAGAGTGCACCACTACCCCCTGTTCTAAATAGGACTAAAACATTCAGGTTTTCTTCCAGTTGAGTTTGTGCTCATGTAGATTTTTTTTTACTTGTTGAATGCTGTTACTTATGTTCTTGCAATACCATATTACATGCTGTATAGAAACACAATTTGTGCCGTTTATCGCCCCATTTTCTCGACAGGATCTTGTAGGAGAGGTGCTTCTGTCTTTAAAGTTTCTTCCCACTTCTCAGAGGCTTGAGGTTGGACTGCTAAAGGTTAGAACGGTCCTCACTGAAATATGCTCAAATGCAGGTAAATAAGAAACACCTTCATAAAAACAAAGCCATGAACATACAGCTGTCATACACATACAATATAACATATGGCTCCTGATTTGCCTTCTCTGTGTTATACAGTGCTGTACGCCAGGATCAGTGTGCAGTGCAACCAGTGCAAGTTGAGGTACCAAAAATCCTCTGCAGTGGCCCGCTGCCTGATGACTGTCTTCAATGAGGTCCTCATGTTCCCACTGCCAGAGTTTCCTCTGGATCAGTGTAAAATATCGGTTTCTGTGTATGAGACTCACACGACTAGGAAAAAAAACAAAACTCTGATCGGACAGTTGACTGTGGGGAAAGAGAAGAGATCAGAAGACAAGCACTGGAGCTTAATGATGCGCTCAGTCCGCCAGCCAGTAGCAAAGTGGCATGGCCTACTGATCTGACTTGCATCTCATGAATTCTCTCCTGCACTTCCTGGATGTCTGCACCTGCTTGTATTTAACTGAGAGCTGTGGTGCTCGTGTATCAGGCTGAGGGATCTGCACATAAATATAAAACAGTAGATGCAACATTACGTCATAACTAATGAGATAACCGTCCGCCATCTAACCTGGGTATTGTTTACAAGTGCTACCTATGGGCAGCAACTGGTTGTAAGCTGTTCAGCACATAACTGCTTTACCTGAAGGACCAAAGAGACCAGGGAGGCTGGTATCACTGTTAACACGCCAGTATAGGGTATGTACTTATGGGTCAACTACAAAAAAATTGTGAACTAGCTAACTGTTTTACATCTATGGATCTGCACCTGCTTAGCTGCAGGCCAAATATGGACTTCTCTCCCTTCTGACACCCAAGGTTTATGGAAAGAGGCTGGGACACGGGTCTTGATCTGTGGGGTATGACACATGCACAGTGTAACTGGAGCTGCGGTCACGCGCGTGGCTATAGGCTCAATTACGGTGAGTGCAGACTGCACATGTGTTGTACCCCAATAACATGACGCAATGATGACATTTCCTCTTTTCACCCTCCTTGCTGACACCTCAGTGGTACAAAGACCTCTCTGTTCCAATCAGGACAGCGGAGTGACTGCCCAATTGAAACCTTAGGTTACTCAGTCTACTTGTTCACTGTATCTCGCTTTTTAAGCTCCAAATCTCATTGTATTGAAAGACCTCTAAAGATCTGACATTTGTACTCCTAATTGCTGATGAAGACTACTTTATTTTGGCACTCATTGCACTCAGTGCATAACTGTGTTTGTTACGGTTATATTTATCTTTAATATGTGCTGTTCTTTTGTGCTTGTTATAAAAACTGTTCATTCGGAATTATTAAATCTCTATATTGCAACTCTGAATGTTCAGTAAATTCACTGTAAATAAGAGCATTAACTAATGGCTTATATCTAAGAAAAACCAAAAAGGATAAAATATTTTGAAAAAGAAAGGAATTTTAACCGAAAATCTTACCAAGTATAAGTAACCACTCTGTGGAAAAACTAAAACAAAACATAGCACAATATTCATTCATTTAGAGAGCAATTTTGAATATATTTTCAAAGCTCTTTTTTTCAGGAATGCCCAGCTGACACTCACACAGTTGAACACATTAACATCTAATGTTAGGTGGTTAGTTAGCTTTAGAGTTTTTAGAGACTCTGCCTTCAAGTAAAAGTACAAAAGTATTTGCATCAAAATATATTTAAAGTACCAAAAGGAAAAGTACACGCAAAATCACCTATTTTAAAAAAAGTGTATTGTATTAATTAACTAAGTAATTGATTAATTAATATGTCCATCACTTGTAGGTGGTGAAGGTGCAGCTAGTTACTTTTAAGGGAGGTTTAAGTACTTTATATATATAGGCTACTGTTTGGTAGCTTTGAATCCCCCCCACCAGGAAGAAGTAACTAGTAAAGCTGTCAGATAAATATAGTGGAGCAAAAAGTACCGTTCCCTCTGAAATGTATAAGTATAAAGTAGCATAAAATAGAAATACTCAAGGAAAGTACAAGTACCTCCAAATTGTACTTAAGTACAGTGCTTGAGTAAATGTACTTTCCACCACTGCCTACAGTATGAGTTAGCTTTACATGTGAACAGCCAGGAACTGAATCAGTCAATTAGGGCTGGAACTAATAATGAAGATGACTATCGTTGTAAATAATAGTTATTAGTTTCCTTATTTTGCAAAGTGGATTTTTTTTTTTTATTTATTATAAACAGATTTGTCATTTGGTTTATAAAATGTAAATATATCAAACAACAATAAATTCCCATCAAAAGATAGAACCCAAATGTTTACAATTTGAATTGAATACAACAGTCAGGCCAGCCATTAGGAATTATGGGCAGGGGGACAGACTTTCCAAATTGGGCCCCGAATCCACCCCGAATCCAGGTCGCCCAGTTTCATATGATATAATTATATTAAATATTAGGCAATATTCATATTCACTCCAGCTTTAAAAATAAGCCTGCTAGTGGGTTTTATTTGTTAGTTTGCCTATAGCTCCTCATCTTTGTATGTGAAGTTTCGCCTGTCATACCTGCTGCTTCTCCAGAAATTTGTTCATCGCCTCTCGGATCCTTTCTTTTTCTTGATCTCTCTGTACACTGGTTTTTATTTTGTTGAGCCCCCAATCAGGGCTTTCCACAAGGATATGGAGTAGCCAGCCAGAGGGAAACAGTAGCCAGCTAGGGGGGTTTTCATAAAAGCCCAAATTTGGTGACCAGTGGTACAATCTAATGATACTATTCCATCATAAACACTGATCTTAATTATTGTGTATGTTAATGAGTTTGCCTGCCTGATTGTAAACATGTAGCTAGTGAATTATTGTAAAAGAGAATCAGGCTTCTTGTGTGTTACAGCCCACAGTCTGTAATACTTATTAATAATTGAAACCACGTCTACTCCTGACTGATCAGAACTTTTCTAATTTAGAGTCATAGACCTTATTTATTATTTATTTATTGACACCTTCACTGTGTGGTTTATCAAGAAATGCCACAATAATGGTTAATATATAAATTCTCTCTTATTCAATGGAAATAAACACGGTTACTTTAAGGGTCCCAGGTCTTATCTAGCCTGTGTATTGATTTTAAATTAAACTATTGATAAAATAAATAAAATAATGGCAAAAAGAACTCTGAAATAACAAAACATGTGAATCACTTGACTCAAATCATGTGAATCTAGTAAATCAACTCTGTCATCTACACTATCATCATACTTTATCATATAGGGGCAGGAACAGCAGGAAGTTCCATTACGTCATATTTATATTTAGGATTCGGGACATCTGAGTCCGACCCTCTGGAGGTGACGACATCTCTCATCGATCAGCTGAGGGACCGAACCATTTTCACAATAACAGCGGGGGTGTGAGATGATAAGTTAAAAGGTGTTTTAATGATACCAATATATTTATTTATCATGTAAATATATTGAATTTGTACTTTCAGTGATATAGGTCAGTAAGTTAAGTGTTGTTCTTGATCCCATTTAAGGGTCCACCATAGACCACCTTTGCATGGACCCAACTCCCCTGGCCTTGGGCCCGGGGACAGCTGTACCCGTTGCTCCTGACAACAGTAACACATGACAACGCCAACCAGCAAATGGTTGATGAATTCCATGAGTGGTTAATTATAACTGAGAACTTTAAAAAAAAAAATGTTATACACTTTATTAAAGACAATATCATATACAATACATATAGGACACATAAAGACACACAAAATACAACATCAACAATAAAAGGTTACACTGTAAACAATTGCTGTTAATTTACAGCAGGATTTCAACAGTATTAACTTGTTATTGCTAAAAAACAGTGCTTTACTGTTAAAGGGGCTATTTGTAACTTTCAGAAATGCTTCTTAAAAGCGACACTTGTGACCGTGAAATCAACGAAAGTCAGCGTCGGGCTCGCACTTGCTCGCTCTAAATATACCTGAACGAGCATCGCTCAAAACAGTGAGGCGACACACGTCAGCTAAAAGCACAATATCACTCAATATTTCAGCTGCTTGGCAGTAATGTTAGCTGACCAGACGAAGGTCTCTCCATGAACATGATTTAGATCTGATCCTAGTGTTGGCTTTTCCTGCCTAAGTGCAGGCTGATGCAGCGGGGCTCTGCAGCGTGTCTCCCTGCTCTCTCCGCCCGCAGCCGGAGAGAGCAGAGGAGACACCGGCACCCGGTCGGTAACGAGAGGGTAACGTAACTCTCTGAAGAGCTCCGTCACTTCACAAGACACGGGAAAGCTCTGTTGGTCTGGAGAAACTGCAGCATTTATTTCTGCACAAACGTCCCCTGTGCATTCACTAGATATTCTCAGAGCTAAACTCTTCTGCAGTGTGTAGTGAGCGCGCGTTCACGTCTAGAGGTGGAGCGAGACAGCGAGGACGCGCGCATTCTGAGTGAAGGAGAGCAGGCAGCGGAGACGAGGCTCCAGCCACACGCGAGCGCGCATATGCGAGCGCGCATATGCGAACGCGCATGTGTGGCGACCCGCTACATTTATACGCTTAAAAAGTTACAAATAGTCCCTAATAATACAAAAGAAAACTTGTTAAATTACGCTCATAGGCCGTTTTTTAACTGAACTATGATGCATTCTTAAAAAGCAGCACTTTACTGCTGATCAACTGTCTAAAGTATCATCAGTAACAGTTTCATGCAGTATTGTTTTAATTCTGGGACCTGATCTGCACATGTGAGGCTTGTACATTGTACATGATTGTAAAATCAGTGAATTAGCTCTGTTCTTCACTCACATGTTGTTATGGTTTGCATTCTGAGCTTATAGCAGCTAGAGACAGACATTTTTGGAAAAAGTGTCAACAAGTCTATTATAACCTTTTTCCTAACAAGTGCCTTTAATTGTATTTAGTGTGACTATTCCTATGTCTGTAACCTGCTAAGTCTATTCATCTAGGCAAAAAAATAATGTATGTAAAAAATACAACCTAAATAGTGCATTAAAACAAATCAGTAAGATAATGTAAAAGAAAGGTGAAAAACAGCTATATCTTTAAACAGTAAATTAATACTGTGAAATTAATAAAAAAAACCAGTTCAAACTGTATTTTTCATTAACAGTATAAAGCTGTAAATTTCAGCGACGGTATAATAATGTTAATTTTACAGTAACATAAAGGCAACCCTGCTGCCAGTTCTTTACTGTTATTTTACTGGGAAGTTCTGAACAGTGTAGTAGGAGAGAGGTAAGGTCGGGCAGTGAAGTCTCGCGAGAGTTTGTCGCAGATGGGGGTGTTGCGTCATCAGTTGAAGGCAGTTTGAAAGCAGTTAAGGCGCCAAGAGCTTTTATCACACCCATGGGCGCCACTCCTCCAGAATATGTCCAGTCTTTTCTTTGATGGTCATTAGATATGGTAAGGGTAATGTTGAACTCAAAAACAAAGTGCTGTAAACTTCAGTCACATGCTAATTTATCTATTTAATTATATTCAGTATCATTACGTTGTTTATCTAGCTAGCTTAAGTTGGGTTAAGTAGCTAGCTAGCTAGCTTAAAGGGGTAAAAACGTGTCTGTTAGCACAGCTATAAGCACTCAAGTGTGCTTCAACACAACGTGTTAGAATATGAAATATGCACTTAACATGTTAATGAAACTATGCAAATCCTAAAACTCAGTGCATGTCACACTGCCTCAGTCATCATCATCATCATCATCATCAGAAGCCTGTCTTACCTCAGCCAGCAAGAATGATTGTTCCTCATCCAGAAAATAAAGGTATGAGTGAGTGAAGGTGATACATCAACAGAAATACAACATGTGATTAAGTAACCTTGGTATTTGAATTTTATTTTTTCAAACGATTTTATTATCAGCAAGGTAAAATTGTCTTAGGAGACACCACTGAGCCAAAGTCAAATACTGACAAGGATAATTTTAGAATAGACTCAGGCTAATTTTGTGGGGTAAATCTTGCTGTCTATGCCTTAATATTACAATATAAATTGTGAAACTTGATAATTATTTCTCCTTGTTGCCATGATTAAGTATTGCTGGCAATAGACAGACACACGTGAAGAGTCCAACTAAACTAGATGTCATAATTATATTATGGCCAATGGTGGGTATAGGTATGCTACAAACCAAGACATCAACCATCAGTACCATTCTAAAACCAGAAGCATAGCTGGTTACTAGAAGTACAAATATTTCCACCCAAATTGTGCCTGTGGCATCCACAGAAATAAATACCAGAAATCAGATTAAGCCATGCATCCATCCAGTGTTTTTTCCTCCAGTTTTTCAGGTCAAAATGGCATCAGGGCATGCAGAGGCACCTTCTTGACTTGGCTTGGAAATTGATAATATAAAGGGTCAAATAAGCCACTTGGAAGGTAGACTTAAGCATTTGTTACAGTACCAGATAGTTAAGACATAAATGAGAAATGGAATTAACAACCTTGATGCCGTAGCCAACCATTTCATTCAAATTTGTGGCATTTTGTTGATAAAGCTTTGTCAGCTGGTTAGAGTATTACTTCTTATACAAATGTGATTCCTGGATTTTCCCAGTGTGACACTCATCTCTCGTGAGAAACGGTATGATGAAAAAACAGGCAGACAGCAAATTTCAGGGCAACATGGAAAACCTTTATTTTTATACCATGTTTAACATCATATTATATGATTAGAAACTGATGCTGATCAGGTAGTGTGCTTTACTCAGCTGCCTCTTTTCCCTAAAAACACACAAATAATAAAAAGGTTTGATAAGGTTAATTTCAATCGAATTTACCTGACAGTAACTTTCTGTCAGATTAAATTCGAAATAAATTAAACTTAAATTTGATTTGATGAAACAGAATAGTATAGTTACCTTGCCAGAGTCGCGGCTCTTGGCTCTCAGCTTGTTGACCTGTGACTCTGCAATGTCAGCACGCTCCTCGGCCTCCTCCAACTCATGCTGGACCTTCCTGCATTTGGACAGATGAACGTTGGCCTGCTCCTCCTGGAATACGAAATACATAGTTGAAGGTACAGACACCTTTCAAAAATTTAATGTAGAATGAAAGCATTATTACGTATACAACATGAATATGATTAATTTTGAATGAAGTGTGACTTCCTTTATAATGATATGGCTATCGTGCTTGATAACTGATTGTCTTTTGTTCCGATCATTCTTGTCAACATAATTTAATACTATGTTACAGTATATAGTATTTGCTTATCACAATGTCAGTTTTGCTAAATATTCTTACTTTTGAGTAACAGTTTTAGTTATTTTAAATTATATGTAATTATGACAACGAATACAAGCGACAAATCAAAATTGAATCTCAAACCTCTCTATGCCTCGACACTTATTTTAGTTTCAGATGGCTCAGATTTGGTAGATGATAATGCTCAAAAATGAAGGAGAATCAGAAAATGAATGTTTTACCTGTACTTTTACTTTTGTGTACTTTATTTTTACTGAACAAATCAATCTATGTAGAGTACCGTTTGTTTGTATAAAATCATTCTAACATATTATCTACCTATCAGTGTTGAAAATGAATATGTTTTCCTTACCGACTCCTCAGCCTGCCTCTTGTAGGCCTTCACTTTGAGCTGCAACTTGTCAACCAGATCCTGCAGCCTGGTAACGTTTTTCTTGTCCTCTTCAGTCTGTGATAGAACGTAAATTTGCATCTTGAAATGTTTTCACTAATATATATGTTAGTTTATTTGTACATGTTAACTATCAAAGTGACTGTACCTGATAGGTGAGCTCCTTCACCCTCCTCTCATATTTGCGGACACCCTTGACAGCATCAGCTCCACGTCTCTGCTCAGCCTCAACCTCTGCCTCCAGCTCACGCACCTTTGAAAAACAATAAGATGGTAAGAATCTATCTTTTTTTCCCACAATTCTTACTTCAGCTCTATAAATTCTTAAAAGAGAAATTTGCCACTTTTTATGTGGATGTCAAATCAGTGTTCATGGTAAATATGGTCGATTGAAGCAATACATTTCTCAGTGCATGCTATATTGACCAAGAAAGCTGAGTTCTCCTGCTGCTAAATATGTACTTTCTGCATCCAGCAGCTTCATTTGATGTGACAGTGACGTTGTTGGTAGCAAGAAAGAACTACAAACTACTTATACAGCTTGTATTTCTCTGGGTAGCCAGGCAGTGTTTTGGCTGACTTAGATATTCAGTCGTATTTATTCAAGCCAGAGATTATGACCGAAGAAATGCAGTGGAGAGAGGCCAAAGCTGCAGCTGCAGTGGGGAGGAAATGACTGGCGGGGACCCTCCAGAACCTGAGCTGCCGAGAGCAAACGCAGATAGTGGTGCCTTATTTGCTCAAACTGCCCTCCGATGCCAACAGAAACGGAATCATTCTGCTGCGATAAATGTCAGCGTGGGCTGTTTCTGTTGGATGCTGTCGCTGACAGAGAGCTCGTGTGTGCATTACTAGTACATGGAAGCTTTACTCCTCACTTGGACAGAGGTGCTGAACACCTTCAGGATCCCAGAGATAAACTACAAAAAACAACCAAGACCAGCAAGGCCGAGAGGGCAGATGACCATTGAGTATTATTGTCACCTAGCTGTTTTGTTGAGTTGCCTCTTAGTCAATATAGCATACACTGAGGTATTTATTGCTTTAATGGACTACATTTACCATCAGCAGTACATTTAACATGATTTTCTTACCCTAGACTCAAGTTTTTGGAGCTGCTTCTTGCCACCCTTCATGGCCAGGTTCTCAGCCTCATCCAGGCGGTGCTGCAGGTCCTTAACAGCGACCTCCAGATTCTTCTTCATCCTCTCCAGGTGAGAGCTAGTATCCTGCTCCTTCTTCAGCTCCTCAGCCATCATAGCAGCCTAAAGGAGACAGCATAAAATACTAATGAGAAATATCTTGAAAAAACACATTGGAGTAGAAGTAAGACCAAATTTAATTTAAACCTACATCAGTGATGGCCTTCTTGGCCTTCTCCTCTGCATTTCTTGCTTCCTGAACAGTGTCATCCACTTCACCCTGGACCTGGACCAGGTCAGACTCAAGCTTCTTCTTGGTGTTCAGAAGGCTTGTGTTCTAAAAGTTAAAAAAGATTTTGTCACTTGAGTCATTACATTCCTAATTTTCACATGTTGTTTAAAATTCATATTCACATTTTTTAATTATTGAGAGAAAAAAATGATTGGGTTTGTTCACCTGAGAGTGCAGAAGTCCAACACGCTCACTGGCGTCCACAAGCTCCTGCTCAGCGATCTTGCGGCTTCTCTCTGTCTGTTCCAGAGCAGCTCTAAGTTCCTCAATTTCAGCCAACATGAGACCATTCCTGCGATCCACCATAGCAGCTTGTTCCTTGAAGTCTTCCTGGGCTCTGACAGCATCATCAAGATGCAGTTGTGCATCCTAGTGAAAACATTCCAGGAAAATATTCACATGAGTGCCAAAATGTACCTGCACTGACCATAGTCTGTGCAACAACTGTGTGTTTTACAATACCTTCAGCTGTGCTTGCACATTCCTCAGCTGCTTCTGGGACTCAGCTGCCTGGCGATTGGCGTGGCTCAGCTGAATCTCCATCTCATTCAGGTCTCCCTCCATCTTCTTCTTGATTCTCAGGGCATCGTTCCTGCTCCTGACCTCAGAATCCAGATTGCTCTGCATGGCGTCAATCACCCTCTGGCTGTTCCTTTTGATCTGCTCCATCTCCTCATCTTTCTCTGCCAGCTTCCTGTCCACCTCACCCTTAATCTGGTTGAGCTCCAGTTGGACACGCAGGATCTTAGACTCTTCGTGTTCCAGAGTTCCCTGATGATATCAAAGAATGAAATATTCATATCTGCCTTCAAACCTTTTATTGTACATTTGTCCATGATTTATTTATTTTTTTCACAAGATCTCCCAAGATTTTTTTTTACCTCAGCCTCTTCAAGAGCTGTCTGGATCTCAGACTTCTCCGTCTCCACCTGCTTCTTGGACTTCTCCAGCTCATGGATGCTCTTGCCAGTCTCGCCAATCTGTTCAGTCAGATCAGAGATCTCCTCTGCAGAGAGATACATGTGTTTGATATTGTTAAGCCTTAAAATGTAAAATAGAAGTACTTAATTCTAATATATCCACACGTGTTGAATACAATGTAACGGTTACATAATGTAAAACTCACGTTGCAGGTTCTTGTTTTCACGCTTCATGGTCTCCAGGTGATCCAGAGCTTCCTCATAAGAGTTCTTCATCTTGAACAGCTCAGTGCTGAGAGAACGAGACTCTTTCTGTGCTCCCTCAAGCTCTGCCTGACCCTCCTCGTACTTCTGTTTCCACTCTGCCAACACCTTAATGTCACAATTAATAGAGTTCAGTTGGTTAGCAACATCAAGACAAATAAATATATCTGTCAGTGTTTATATGGCCTGGCCACACAAAGTAAACAATGCTACCTTATCAAAGTTCCTCTGCTTCTTGTCCAGGTTGGCAGCCAGACCATTGGCCCTCTCCACATCAATCATGAGGTCCTCCACCTCACTCTGGAGCCTCTGTTTGGTTTTCTCAAGAGAAGCACACTTGGAATTCACTGCCTCAATCTGTTCCTCAGCCTCCTGAAGGCGCTGGGCCAGCTTTTTCCTGTTTGGAAAAGGTAAGATTTGTCTCTCAGTCAAATTGTTAAAGTTACAAATACTTATTCCAGATATGTTTGCATATCTTAAATACAAATAATTACATCTTTTTTAGAACCTAAATGAACATATGAAAGATGCTATATTCTAAAATGTATGCCCCAAAATAATACACTGAACACATTTAAAATGATTGGATACCATTGTTTAAATGCAAGTATTGACAAAAACAATGCAGTTGTCAGTTGAGTTATGCTAAAATGCTTCACTTCTGAACTGGCCATTTAATTGTTTGAATGTTACTCACTTGGATTCCTCAAGCTCCTCAGTGCGCTGGATGGCATCAGTTTCATACTTAGATCTCCACTGAGCCACCTCGCTGTTGGCCTTGGACATTCCACGCTGCAGTTCAGCTTTGGCCTCCTGCTCTTCCTCAAACTGCTCCCTCAGCAGATCACAGTCATGGCGAGCTGATTGCAGTCCATGGGCAAGAGCATTCTTGGCCTGGTGTAAGAAATATTATTGAATTCACAAAATGTCCTCATCCCAAACAAATAATACAAATACACACTTAGTTGTGGTTTCTTACCTTAACCTCCTCTTCAGTCGTTCTCTTCAGCTCCTCAATCTGCTGTGTGTAAGCCTGTTTGCCTCTGGTCAGCTGGGAGACGAGAGCTTCTTTCTCTTCAATTTGACGGCCGAACTCACCTAGTGTGGAAGATGTCTCAATACATTAGTTTATGTTTTGTCTCTCAATAACCTACAAAATATTTCATTCATGGATAACTTGTAGATACCATTTTCTGTCAGGAGACGTGCTTTCTGTGCATTTGAATCATTGATTTGACGGACATTTTCATCATTCTTGGTCTTCAGTTCGCTAAATTGGTCCTCAAGAGTACGGCACATCTTTTCAAGATTTCCCTAATGAGGAAAAGACAAATGAGAACCGTGATCAGATTTTATTTATAATGTTAATTACCTTATTTACAATTCTAATTTGTGTATTAAAATAGCATGTAATGCATTGTGTACCTTTGCTTTAGCAACGTTCTCCATGTTGCTGGAGAGGTCATCAATCTCCATCTTGTATTCACTCTTTTCCTTCTCAAGCTTCTGCTTAACACGCTGGAGGTTGTCAATCTGCTCTCCCAGCTCAGCAACGCTGTCAGCCTGCTTCTTGCGAAGAGCAGCAGCAGTGGCTTCATGCTGCAGAGTGGATTCCTCAAGGTCACGACGGAGCTTCTGGAACTCAGCCTCCCGCTTCTTGTTCATCTCAATCTGAGCAGCAGTGGCACCACCGGCCTCCTCCAGCCTCTCACTGATCTCCTCAAGTTCCCTGGAGAGGTCAGCTCTCTGCTTCTCAACCTTGGCACGAGCAGCGCGCTCAGCCTCAATCTCCTCCTCCAGTTCCTCAATACGGGCCTGTTGAATGTAGATGTGATGTCTTTCAGTAAACTTTCACTTTTAATACACAAAATAGGAAATGTATACAGTAATGTTTTGTGTAACACAATATGTCACCTGAAGCTCCTTGATCTTCTTCTGAAGCTGAGCACCCATTGACTGCTCATCTTCAATCTTGCTGAGGAACTGACTGATTTCAAAGTCCTTCCTGTGAGAGTGATAGTTAAAGTATAGAGTTCATGCAGTTGACCACAATTTTAAAAGAATGATTGTTGTACAAATTAAAAAACTATATTACTTTTTAATTTTCTCATCAGACTGCTGCTTTTCATTTTCAAGATCCATGACGGATTCCTGGGCCAGTTTCAGATCACCCTCAAGCTTCCTCTTGGCTCTCTCAAGGTCCATACGCAGCTTCTTTTCTTGCTCCAGAGAACCTTCAAGCTGTACAAATAATATGAGTTTTTAATTATCATATTCAAGAAGAAACTTGCTTTGCCAATTCAAGTGTCTTTGTAAACTTACATCATCCACTTGCTGCTCAAGCTTGGTCTTGGCCTTGGTCAGAGTGTTGACTTTGTCTTCCTCAGCCTGCAGGTCATCAAGAGTCTGCTGATGAGCCTCCTGAAGGGCTTTCTTTTCCTTGGTCAGCTTAGCAATGCTCTCATCCTGAGAGGCCATCTCCTCGGTCAGGTTCTTCACCTAAGTGTACCAAGAAAGTACGTGTCAATAAATGGTAATCACTATAATTGTACTTGATCTGATGGACTGATTATTAATTGCGAACCTTGTTCTCAGTGGCATGTTTCTCCTTCTCCACTTTGGCCAAGGTAAGCTCCAGGTCATCAATATCCTTCTTGAGCTCAGAGCATTCATCCTCCAGCTTTCTCTTCTTGGCAGTGAGCTCAGCATTGATTTCCTCTTCATCCTCCAGTCTCTCAGTTGTCTCTTTGAGTTTGGCCTCCATCTGGATCTTACTCTTGATAAGTCCCTCACATCTCTCCTCAGCGTCTGACAGATTCTCTCCTTCCTAGTCCATTTTATGAAAATAGATGTTAGCACATTAACATTGAAAAACGTGAAAAACGTGAAAAAGCATAACTGCTTCTGTGTACTTACAGATGCGATTTGCAGCTGCAGATCATTCTTCTCCTGCAGAATGGACACCATCTTCTCCTCCAGTTCCTTCTTCTTTGCCAGGGCAGCAGCCAAGTCAGTTTTCATCTTATCATAGTTCTCCTTCATATTTGCCAGCTCCTTCTCAGTTTCAGCAGTCTTCAGCAGAGGCTTGATCTTGTAGTACACCTTCATCCATGGCCAGTGTTTCACATTCATGAATGAGCGGATATTGTACTGGATGGTATATATGGCTTCCCTGCAGAGAAGAAGTAGCTGTTATGGACAATGTTGCTTGTCATCTTTCATATCATCATTCAGATTGAGCTGTTTTAAACATGCCTCCTCTCTGTCATCTTCACATATTCCTTTCTCATGACGTAACCACGGCACAAAGCCTGAGTCATGGTGACCAGAGATGACAGTTTTTCATCCCTCATTTCTTCAAGGGTACCCAGCAGACCGGCCTTGAAGAACACCTGAACAAACAAAAATTAAAAAATTAATGTAGGATGAACTCTGATAGCGAATACTTCACACCCTGTAAAACAAACAAACAAACAAACAAACAAGGATCATTTTTCGTTTAGTACGCAAGCATATCGGAAGCCTTTTTCACTCATATGTAGATACACTATCATTTTGCGGCTGTCTGCAGCTAAACTGCAGTTCACTGTGTAATGCTTCCTCTGAACAGAAAATTTCAGTCCTGCTGTGTGTTTAGTTCCGTAAGCTCTGTTAGCTCTATTAGCCCTGTGAGCTGTTAGCTCTGCCAAACACACGGCAGGACTCTGCTGCCCACCAGCTTTACAGACATGCTAACTTTATGACAATCCTATGCAATTTTGGGCAAAAACCATGCAGTTTGTTGAATGCAGTATAAATCTGTTATTTTCGGTTATTCTAAAAATGATGTGTTTGAATATTTCTGCATACTGGGGTCCCTAAACAGTCTTGGAATTGCATAAAGTTGGGTATCAATGTAAAGCTGAGACTCTTGTGGATCCAATGAGCCCAATTGTATTCATGTTTGATGATGTTAGTCCCCATAGTAGCCATTTCATACAGTGAGACCATTTTTTTTTAGTAATTTGACCTTACTGTTTAAAATGACTTGTGGTGACCTCTAGGATAATCACAGCCTCATGAAACTTTAAAACCAGACACTAGAGACCATAGGGCAGTCAGTGTCTTAATGGTTTTCCTAGGTATATTGACAATAAGGGGGTTTCTGAGCAGTTTCCAGAACAGAAGTGCTCGCCATCAAATCGCCAAAAAATGAAATTCTTGCAGACATCACCTAATGCCAAAGTTCTAAAATTTCTAAGATAAAATTTCACAATTTATTTTCATGTTTATTTCTGATTCATGACTAAAACAACTAGACACACAGTGCTGAGCTGCATCTGCAATTTATATTCAGGTTCCCAGCTTTCAGATGATTTACCACTATGTGACATATACTGCTGACCTGCTATCTTCCCCTAAAGACCCACTGTCCCCCGCACCCCCCCAAAAAAAGACAAAAAATGGTCTATTGTGGGTCTCAAAGGGGTTAACCGAAAAACAATCAAACACACTGGACTGAACAACTTAACCTCCTTGGTAATTATTCTTCAGTAAAATAAGGAAATCAAGTGCTTACCTTGGTGTGTCCGAATTTGTACTCATCATGAGGAACATCAATTGACCCAAGCAGCTTCTCTGAAGCCTTCTTGTTGTCAATGAACTGTCCGTCAGGGATGACACTGGCATTCAGTACCTTGTACCTTTTAATGAGATAATTAATGGTCAGTGTGAGCATTTTATTTCAATAATCTGCATCAAAATGTTATTAAAATGTCCATTGATACCTCTGTTTGAAGTCAGCATAGATGATTCTGCTGGGGAAACCTTTTCTGCAGATTCTAATACCCTCCAGCACACCGTTACACCTGAGCTGATGGATAACCAGGAAGTTCTCCATGAGACCTGTAAAAAAGACATTTCATAACAACTTCTTTGAATAAATAGTCTCAGTTGAAGCGGCCCCATTTTAAGTAAACCATACCAACAAAGTGTCGAGATTATGATCTCTATGTACCTGGAGTCTTTGACTCATTGGGAATCAGGCAGCGCACAAAGTGAGGATGGGTGGCCCTCAAGTTAGTCATCAGCTTGCCCAAGTTCTCCTGTAGATGTAAAAAGTCTTATCATGACATGTAACAATTTTGAGTTTGTGTATAAACTTGTTTGCCATGTTGAAGCTTACCCTAAACTGTGAAGACACAGTCTGCATAGAACCACCCTTCTTCTTGCCTCCCTTCTTGCCAGTCTCTGTTGATAATTTTAAGTAGACATGCTTTTTTAGAACAACACATCAAATATATATGAACACATGCTACTGTTGAAAACATTCAGTATCTATAACCTTAAAATGTGTTTTAGTTTACTGTGGAAACTATCATACCCTCAACGACAGGAGGATACAGAACAGGCAGCAGTTTCACTGAGGACTTCTGGTACAGCTGAATGACAGACTCATTCAGTGGATCCTTGTTCTTGTCCAGCCAGCCAGTGATATTGTAGTCCACGGTACCAGCATAGTGCACCAGGGAGAAGTGGCCCTCAACCTTGCCTTTGGCGGGCTTTGGCTTCTCAAATGCTTTGTTTTTGCCAAGATGCTGGTCATACAGCTTGTTCTTGAAGGATGTGTCTGTGGCCTTGGGGAACATGCACTCCTCTTCAAGGATGGAGAAGATACCCATGGGCTTGAAAAAAGTGGGAACAAGTGTCATTGAGTGTTACATTACGTCAAATTAAGAACAATTACATATAATCACAAAATGAAGTGATTACCTTTTCAATCAGCTCGATGCAGGCAGCCAAGTCCATGCCAAAGTCAATGAACTCCCAGATAATACCCTCCTTCTTGTACTCCTCTTGCTCCAGGACAAACATGGTGTGGTTGAAAAACTGTTGCAGTTTCTCATTGGTGAAGTTGATGCACAGCTGCTCCAGTGTGTTGAACTGCGAGGAGACAAATACTCAGTATAATCTCTTGTAGGCAATATGAATGATTCTGCCATGAAAAGTATTGGCTGGTCAATTGTTGGAAATGAAGCTTACATCAAAGATTTCAAAGCCAGCGATATCCAGGACACCGATGTAGAACTGCCTCGCCTGTTTAGTGTCCAACATCTGGTTGATACGGATGACCATCCACAAGAACATCTTCTCATAGATAGACTTGGCGAGGGCAGGCACTGAGTTCATCACCTAAATAAAAACAAGGATGTTATTTGATTGTCAGTCAATCATTTTGTAAAATAATGGATTACTAGTATTTTTAATTTGTGAGATAAATGAAACAAAAAATCCATCTAAGATGGTCCTTGACTTATTATGCATTATGCATTTAGCATTCAATGTGTAAAACTCATGGAAAATAGTAATAAATTGAACACTGACATTGCATTTCTTTGTTTCTAATAAATCCTGCACTACATTATTTTAGTAGAACTAACTAAATAGTAGAATATTGGATATTGATAATTTATGTTTACCTGATTTACAGTCTGTCCCTTGGTGACATACTCATTTCCGACTTTCACTCTGGGATAGCACAGAGCCTTCAGCATGTCAGCCGAGTTCAGACCCAGCAAGTAAGCAATCTTGTCAGCCTCTGAAAATAGTTCAGTGATTTCCATCATGATATGAACAGAAACAAGTATGATTAAACTTTTTTTTACTGTTGTTCCCAAGCTATTCACTTTGAGCTGACATTAAATACTCACCCTCTGTGCCGTCTGGCTCAGCCTGCTCCTCACGCTGCTTCTGCTTGAACTTCATGCTACCATGGTGGAGGACAGCACCAGTATTCTTGTAGATGCTCATCTTCTCTTCATTAGTGAAGCCCAGGATATCAATAGCATTCTGAGTACAAAAGATGTGTCCACACAAAACATAATCATTGTAGAAAATGCACTTTTGATGTTGCATTTAATGCAGAATATATTTAAATATTTTGAAGTGAAGATCACTCACATCAGTGGCTTCCAGCTCAACTTTGTCATCAATGCTGGCCACAGTGATCTGACCCATGCTGCACATTGGGAAGTCGTAGGGGTTGGTTGTGATGAGTGCCAAATCTGGAAATCAAAAAAGGGGGAAAATGTTCATAACATTTTTTTCATATGAAAACTATAAGTATGTTAAACGTGCAAATTCTCAATCTGTTTACCAATCAGCTCCGGTATGTGGGCGGTCATCATCTGATAGAAGATGTGGTAGCCCCTCTCAGCAGGAAGCTGGAATGTCACTCTAGACTTCTCCAGCAGATCTAAAAATATTGTTCGTAAGTCACAGCCCGGTCAATTGTCAATTCCAGTCATTTGTATGTACTTTGAGGATTGTTACTTACATGTCTCAATATCAGCACTAGCCAGTTTGCCAGTTGCGCCGAAATGGATTCTGATGAATTTACCCTGTTTGGAACAAAGGGATGTTTAATGTCCCTCCACATGGGCAATCTTTAACAAGACCTCTCATTTGTAGAAATCATTTCATACTTACAAAACGAGAAGAGTTGTCATTCCTCACAGTTTTGGCGTTACCATAGGACTCCAGCAGGGGATTGGCTGCAATAATCTGATCCTCCAGTGACCCCTATAATCCAGGTTTAGAATTTATTTTTGGTTAATGACTTTATTTTTCTCTGGAAAAAATATTCCTTAGGTAAAGATCCTTGAATTGTAATCATCAGTAACATACCTTTGAAGTGTCCCTCTTCTTGGCCCCCTCAACTGAGATTGTTGCAAAGTACTGGATGACACGCTTGGTGTTCACAGTCTTTCCAGCACCAGACTCTCCACTAGGTATGGACACAGATATATAAGTATTTGATCAAGATATTTGCACATAAACACAGTCAACAAATGTAAATGTAACAAACTTACGTGATCAAGACAGACTGGTTCTCCCTATCTGTTGAATCCAAAACAAAGGAATTAACTATGTTTTACTGCAACAGAAACCTCATAGTGACAGATTCTACATTGTTATAGTCATGACTTACCAGTCGCCATGAACTGATAAGCGTTGTCAGAGACAGAGAAGATGTGGGGTGGAGCCTCCATACGCTTCTTGCCTCTATAGGCAGCTACACATTCAGCATCGTACACTGGGAGCCACTTGTAGGGGTTCACAGTGGCACAGAACAACCCAGAGTAGGTCTGAAAGTGATCATAGATATTCACCCGTTAACTATGTTTCCTACTAGTATAGCCATTTTCAATAGTTGTCTTTTCTCATAAAGCAGATTGTCTTACGTAGATCATCCATGCTGCATAACGCTCTTTGAGGTTATACAGCACAGAGGCTTCATTGAGATGGGTCATCATGGCCATGTCCTCAATCTTGTCATACTTTGGAGGGTTCATTGGAGAGACGTCAGCTTCTTTAACTGTCTTTTCCTGTAACACAACATTTGTCACAATGAGAACTGATCATATTGAATTCCCCAATTGACTCTGACTTTATGATACCAACCTCCTGAGTGTCATGGACTTTGACGGTGACTTTGTCACCATCTTTCTTGATGATTGTTCCCTTCAAGTACAGCTCCTTGACATCGGTCACGTAGCAGGCACTCTTGGCATCAAATGGTGCAGTTTGAGCCTCAATCCTCTCCCTCTCTGGTTTACGAAGGTAAATGGCAGCCTTGCCATATTGGGCCATCTCCGCATCCGTACTCATGGTGCCGGCTGATGTCTGTTAGATAATTACAGTGGAACTGCTATCTTGGACAAATGTTTCAAGGCGATGTAATCAAAAAGCACTTGAACTTTGATATTCTGCTGTATAGTAAACATTCACACTGTAACCATGTCTGTGCATCGTTACAGGTGGGCTTCGACTTTACTCAAAGTCCTTTTCAGTCTTAGTTGTTACTGAGAATAAATGCTAATATATTTGTATTATTATTATTATTATTTAAAATTATTATAATAATAATAATAATAATAATAATAATAATAATATATTTAGTTTTGTTTAAACATTCAATTCATGAGAGAAAATGAGAAATATTTTGCATATGCATTAAACACTTCTAAAGATAAGTTAAACATTTAATCATTGTCCTTACCTGACCACCTCTCTGTCAACTGTATTCACTGATTCTGTTCAAAACAGGTTTTGTTGTTAGAGTAAGTTTAAAAACAAGATTCACTGAACAAATGATTCTATTAACATAACTTTTTACTTAAATGAAGAACGCTTTCAAATGGTCTGAAGCTTAAGAGAACATAGTCTTACCACAAGCAGAAACTCACAGATCTTCCGTGTCACACATGGTTGTGTTTCAAGTGGCCCTTTATATTGGACTGTTTTTATGACACGCTAAAAGTTAAATATGGTCTACATACCAAATGTGGTAAGGCTGCCAAGCAGGCATAAAAAGTATGTATGTGTATCATCTGATGTTTCAGGTTTCAGTTTTTATGGTCAGGTCAGGATTTTTGCTTAATCATTACTTCAATTAAATGTTATTTTAGGCCCTTGAACACCCTCTGCACCCTCTGTCTCTATACTGATTTAAAAATACATCAGTGTTCTAATTTCTTTAACTTTGTTTAATTTAATTTATTAAATCATAATAAATACATTATATTTATACAAATCATAATACATAAATACATACACGCTATGTGTCTTTCAGAGCATGTAGCAGGCTCAGTTCTAAAGCTAGAGTAGAGATACTGGTATCATATGAAACTAGACAAACTCAGGCATCCAGACTAGGCTAAATACCGCTCCAAAGTTACACTAAAGTTTGGCGAGGAAACACTGGCATGGCCATTTTCAAAGGGGACCCTTGACCTTTCACCTCAAGATATGTGAATGAAAATGGGTTCTATGGGTACCCACAAATCTCCCCTTTACTTTCCCCTTTGGGCAAAAAACATGAAATTTTTTGCATGTAGTACAAATGTGTTATTTCCGCCTATTCTAAAATGGTATATTTGAATATATCTGCATACTGGGGTCCCTTAACATTGGAATTGCATAAATTGGGTTTGACTGGAAAGCTCTTGTGGGTCCAATGAGCCCAATTGTATTCATGTGTGATAATATTAGTCCCCATAGTAGCCATTTCATATAGCGAGACCATTTTTGGAAACTTGACATCACTGTATTAAATTACCTTTTATGACCCTTAGGACAATCACAGCCTCATGACACTTTGCAACCACAAACTAAAGACCTAGGGCAGTCTATCTAGGCATGCACTGTATGGCTTGCCTAGATATATTGATAATAAAGGGGTCAGAGTAAGTTAGAGCAGTTTCCAGAACAGAAGTGCTCACCATACAATTGCCTAAAAATGTAGTTTTCTAAATCTCCAAATGTCAAAAGGTTTTGATACCAAATCAAAGCCTCTGGAATGTCTTTGCTCTCCTCTCGATTGCCTGTGCTCGGGACCTATTTATATTTGCACATTGTTGGCACGCTTACTAGCTTTCCATACCACAGACCTCAAATGTTATAGATGGTTACATCAAGTATATATTTTTGGCATGGGCGTTGCATTGAAAATGTGGGCTAGACAATCTAACTGGGGGTCTGGGGGTCCACCCCCTGAAAACTTTTACAGAGTAGATGTCATTTCTTGTATTCTGGTGCCTTTTAACAGGTGGTTTGCTGCTTTTATCCTTTTATGCTATACTAGCATGAAAAAAATGATGGATACATTTTGTAATTTCATCCAGAGTGAATATTAACAATAAATATAAAATGAATAAAATAATAAAATATAACACTGAGCTTTCGCTCTGTTGCCTGGTAATTAGTCCAGTCCTCAAAATATTATACAATTAGCTTTGGCTATACAATTGGAACATAAGCCTTTAGGCTACAGCTGCAGCTTTGTGTTTCAAATAGTAAAATAAAACCTATAGATCTACAGCTGTGTGGCTCATCTAGATTTCCATTTATACATTTTCAAATACGTAATAATATTTATACTAGGTTATGGCTTGGCTGAATACTTGGTTATTATTTACTGAGAGATGTACATCCATATTGCCCAGCATGCCCAGCTGACGAACATTTAAATTCAATATTTAATCAATAGTCAATGTCAATCCATTGCTGTCCATCTTGCACTAGTCCAAAGTTGTAACTAAACCTTCACTGCGTGACTAGATAATTATTGTCTTGTTTTAAAATGATGTGAGACCATGTGGAGTGCCATCACACCCATATATTGTCTGGACAGGTCCCCACAGAGGCTGCTGCTGGACAGTGCGAGCTTCATTTTGTGCATGCACATATGAACGCATGTTTACGCGTGACGCAGGTATCTTTAATGAAGGGGTGATGTTTTTGAAACGTTTTTATTCATGAAAATAAATCACAGTGGGCCTATAGACTATGAAGCCTGATAGGCTATTTCTTGCACCTTTTTAGTAACATTTATAGGCAAGGCAAGGCAGCTTTATTTGTATAGCACATTTCAGCAACAGGGCAATTTAAAGTGCTTTACATAAACATTCAAGAACGTTGCGACAAAGTGCAAAAGAACATTAAGACATAATTAAAACAGTTATAAAAACATAAAAACATTAAAGATTCGAAAATAAAAACAAGCTGAAAATAAAAGCTAGGATAGAAGCTAAAATAGAATATAACGAACAAGAGTAAAAGCTCTAGTGCAGTATGAGATCATTATCTGGTTTAATAAAAGGCAGCAGCAAACAGGAAAGTTTTAAGCTTTGATTTAAAAGAACTCAGAGTTGGAGCGGTCCTGCAGTTTTCTGGGAGCTTGTTCCAAATATTTGCTGCATAAAAACTGAACGCTGCTTCTGCATGTTTAGCTCTGACTCTGGGGACACTAAGCAGACCTGATCCAGATGACCTGAGAGGTCTGGATGGTTCATAACATAGCAGAAGATCAAAAATGTATTTTGGCCCTAAACCATTTAGTGCTTTGTTAACCAGCAGCAGTATTTTTAAATCAATTATCTAAGAGACAGGGAGCCAGTGTAGAGACTTCAGAACTGGACTGATATGATCCACTTTCTTGGTCTTAGTGAGGATTCTAGCAGCAGCGTTCTGAATCAGCTGCAGCTGTCTGATTGATTTTTTAGGAAGACCAGTAAAGATGCCATTACAGTAGTCAAGTCGGCTGAAGATAAATGCATTGACTAGTTTTTCCAAATCCTGCTGAATCAGTCCTCTAATTCTTGCTATATTCTTCAGGTGATAGAAGGCTGTCTTTGTAATTGTCTCAATATGGCTGTTAAAGCTCAGGTCAGAGTCTATGACTACACCAACATTTCTGGCTTGGTCCAAGCTTTTTAACATTACAGATTGAAGGTGAGCACTAACCTTTATCTTTCCTTTTTGGCTCCAAAAACGACGACCTCAGTTCTGTCTTTGTTCAGCTGAAGAAAATTCTGGCACATCCAGTTATCGACTTGTTCAATGCACTCACTCAGTGCTTGTATCGGACTGTAGTCTCCTGGTGATAGAGTTATGTAAATTTGTATGTCGTCTGCATAGTTATGGTAATTTATTTTGTTGTTATCAAAAATCTTTCCCAGTGGGAGCATGTAGATGTTAAACAAAAGAGGCCCCAAGATGGAGCCTTGGGGAACTCCGCATGTGATTTTTTTTTCAGCTCAGATTTGCAATTATTTATAGACACAAAGAAGTCCCTGTCTTTTAGGTAGGATTTAAACCAGATGAGTGCTATGCCAGAAATACCCACCCAGTTTTCCAGTCGGTCTAGTAATATATTATGGTCAACCGTGTCGAATGCTGAGATCCAGTAAAAATAAAAATAAAATTCTACCACTGTCTGTGTTCAATCGGATGTCATTGAAGACCTTAACAAGAGCAGTCTCAGTGCTGTGGTGCGGTCCAAAACCTGACTGGAACACATCAAAAGAGTTGATTGGTGCCAGAAAGCTATTTAATTGTTGAAAAACTGTTTTTTCAATTATTTTAGACAAGAATGGAAGATTTTATATTGGTCTGTAATTATTTACTATTAATGAGTCCAGATTGTTCTGTTTGAGGAGCGGTTTGATGACGGCAGTTTTCAGTGCCTGTGGGAAGACTCCTGAAACAAGAGATGCATTAACAATCTGTAAAAGCTCTGAGATCATACAATCTGATACTCTTTTGAAAAGGCCTGTTGGCAGAATGTCAAGGCAGCAGGAGGAGGATTTTTGATGTTGTATGATTTCCTCCAGGTATGTCTGATTTATTGGATAAAATTGTCATGTTATTTGCACCAGGTTTAAGTGGACGCTGGGGCAACAAACATCCTGTACCTGATAAGGAGGAAGTGACTGCTTGTCTGATTTTGTGAATCTTTTCTGTGAAAAAGGAGGCAAATTCATTGCATGCCCTGGTGGATAAAAGTTCAGAGGCTACTGACACAGGATGGTGTGTTAGCCTGTCGATAGTGGCAAACAGGGCACGTGCATTATTGTTGTTTTTGGTGATGATGTCAAAGAAGAAGGACCGCTTGCATTTCTCAGTTCTGAATTATAAATACAAAGTCTCTCTTTATAGATGTCATAACTTGACTTGAACATGTTTTCCACCAATGGGGTTCAGCTTTTCGACACTCTCGTTTTTAATTTCTTACTAACATGGCATTTCTCCATAGAGATTTTTTCTTACCAGAGACAGTCTTCACCGTGGTGGGTGCAATGGTATCAATAACATTTGTAATTTTAGAATTGAAGAATTTATAGAATAATCATGAACTTTTCAGAACTTGAACTTAACCACTGCATTTGCAGGAATATTTCTATCCATTTCTTAAAATGTAATTCATCAAGTTTCACTCTCTTGCCTTGTCCTTTCCTCATGCAAACACATAGCGGATGTATTCATACACAACAAAACGAAAGGTTAAATGCTAATTTAACAAGCCAGAATTAAATCCCCTTTCAGTAGACTGCCATGGATAGCACCACTTGGCCTAGCATCCCTATACACAGATATTTATAAACATCAATATTTTATAGAAAATAATCACAAAATGCAATAGCAGAGCGTGCTGTCAACATAAATATAAATAGGCTACAGTATAGCTTTGATGATGGACTTCTGTCTTCTTTTTCTGCTTTCCTGTGGAGGGTCATCTGCGACGTGTCGCCCCTCTTTTACCTACATCTCTGTAAATCTCCGAGCAGGGAAGGAGGCAAGCCCTGGTCCATTTACTGAGAGGAACAGCAAACTGTTCAGCGTGGAGACGTTCATCATGTAGCCTAGACGCGGTGTCATCTCTATTGTCACACAAGTGTGAGCGCTGACAGTGAAAGTCCATTTCTGAGTTGATGTGATAATTGTTGTTTGCACTGGAGATGATCCAGTCTCATTGCTGATATTATGTACTGCTTTTCAGGATGTGAACATTGTATTGATAAATTGCAGCACCTTCGTTCTCACCCCCCTTCCCTGTACAGTCACATGCGTTTGCTCGTTCGGATGCTCTCCACGTTGTTGTTTTTACGCAGCGCAAGAACACATTGTAATGGTTGGGAAAACCCTGAGTTTAGAAAAAGGGAACATCAACATACTGTATGTCGAAGCAGCCACAGCAACTATGACAACATGGAGCAAGTCCATGAGAACTGCAGGAGAGGAAGAGGCAGGGAGGCAGTGTATGGATGACCCATAACTAGGTTATTATAGTTTATAATAATTGCAGGACAGTGAGGATACATTCCAATACAGTTAACCAATAGGCCTACATAGAAAAAACAGGGGCAGCGCCCCCACTTCCCGCACCGATGCTATAGACTGTTCTCACGTTGCAGTGCTTTACTTAGATATATTTTTAAAATATATTTTGCTTTTTATTTCATATGGTCCATTGGTGAAGTAGCATTAATCACTGTGAGGGAGGGCTACATGTTTCCCCACCAGGGATAAAAATAATTCAGCATAGGCAGGGATATAAAGATCAGAGGGGGGGGAAGGAATCCCCCCATCCCCCCAGCAAATGGCACCCTGGTTGTATTTCACATTGCACAAAGTCACAGAGCACACAGTTTCGCCTGGCTCTGGTGACATGCTTCTGTGTATGTGTGTGCGTGCTATGTGAGATTCTGCATGGGTGCAAGGTATCAGTGAAAACATGGTATAGCATTTAATTGATTTGGGCATTGTCTCAGTAAGCAGGCGGAATGTATTTGATAAGGGCAGCTGTGGCTCAGAGGGTAGAGCAGGTTGTCCACCAATCGGAAGGTCGGTGGTTCGATCCCCTCCGGGTCACATGTCGTTGTCCTTGAGCATGACACTTAACCCCAAATTGCTCCCGAAGACATAGCCATCGGTATGTGAATGAGTATTTAGATTATTTATTCCTGATGGGCAAAGTTGGCACTTTAGTAGCCTCTGCCATCAGTGTATGACTGTGTGTGTGAATGGGTGAATACTGACATGTAGTGTAAAGCGCTTTGAGTGGTCGGAAGACTAGAAAACCGCTATATAAATGCAAGTCCATTTACCATTTACCATAATGAAGCACTAACACAGTGCTCTGAAGAGCGCAGAGTGGACAGACGATGCATTGATTTGTGACATGGTAAAGGTTGGGGGGTCTAAACTAATGATTTTAAAAAGTGGGTGGGACTTGTCTTGACACCCATGATTTTTGGTCATTGTTGACTTTAAAACAGCCTGTACCTCAAAAAAAAGTATGCAGCATTACTTATGTTATAGCCAGCCATTCCAATAAAGATTGTAGAATTTTGTTTAGCTGTGTCACAAATTATCTAAATCTCACATTTGCTCTCTCTTGGAGGAGACAATTAGATCAAAATAACACAAACGATGCAATTTAAGATGAGAAACTATTTTATTGTGGTATATTTCACATCATATTGTATGATTAGAAACCGCCCATCAGATGCAGTGCTTTACTCAGCTGCCTCTTTTCCCTGTAAAAAAATAAAACAGATAATATATACAGTGCATAGAGTATGTGCCTATATTCTAATCATACTCATAAAGGTTTTGTCAGTCATTCATTTTATTAAGCTTAAGGCTATAATGGTCATTTTTTGCTGTCATAACTAAATAATTATGTGACATAAATTAGAGTAGGGGGAGTTAAATTTGATTTAATCTTCATTTAGCTAAATTGTGTATATATTTACCTTGCCAGAGTCACGGCTCTTGGCTCTCAGCTTGTTGACCTGTGACTCTGCAATGTCAGCACGCTCCTCGGCCTCCTCCAGCTCATGCTGGACCTTCCTGCACTTGGACAGATGAGTGTTGGCCTGCTCCTCCTGAAAAAACACAGAGATTGACATTTGTTAATGTCCTAAAAGACAAAAGGTCTGCTTTGTGTGAAATAAATCTGCCACATTATCAAGTTTTCAGTGATGAAAAGGAACAAGTTTTCCTTACCGCCTCCTCAGACTGCCTCTTGTAGGCCTTCACCTTGAGCTGCAACTTGTCAACCAGATCCTGCAGCCTGGTAACGTTTTTCTTGTCCTCTTCAGTCTGTGGAAGTTTATTTTAAAGTAAAATATAAAGTACATCTTGACATCTTTTTAGTAATAAGTTAAATCAACATAAGTTGATTTGTATGTTAACTTTAAAAGTGACTGTACCTGATAGGTGAGCTCCTTCACCCTCCTCTCATATTTGCGGACACCCTTGACAGCATCAGCTCCACGTCTCTGCTCAGCTTCAACCTCTGCCTCCAGCTCACGCACCTTTGAAAAAACAGAATATTCATAGAATATTTAGAATCCATATATTTTCCTACATTTGTTTGACTGCGCAAATCTTAACATAACTTTCTTACCCTAGACTCAAGTTTTTGGAGCTGCTTCTTGCCACCCTTCATGGCCAGGTTCTCAGCCTCATCCAGGCGGTGCTGTAGGTCCTTAACAGCGACCTCCAGGTTCTTCTTCATCCTCTCCAGGTGAGAGCTAGTATCCTGCTCCTTCTTCAGCTCCTCAGCCATCATAGCAGCCTAAAGGAGACAGCATAAAATACTAATGAGAAATATCTTGAAAAAACACATTGGAGTAGAAGTAAGACCAAATTTAATTTAAACCTACATCAGTGATGGCCTTCTTGGCCTTCTCCTCTGCATTTCTTGCTTCCTGAACAGTGTCATCCACTTCACCCTGGACTTGGACCAGGTCAGACTCAAGCTTCTTCTTGGTGTTCAGAAGGCTTGTGTTCTAAAAGTTGAAAAAGATTTAGTCATTTAATTTATCATGTGCCTCACGTTATTTAGAATCTAATTCAATTTTTTAATTATTGAAGAAATGATTGGGTTTGTTCACCTGAGAGTGCAGAAGTCCAACACGCTCACTGGCGTCCACAAGCTCCTGCTCAGCGATCTTGCGGCTTCTCTCTGTCTGTTCCAGAGCAGCTCTAAGTTCCTCAATTTCAGCCAACATGAGACCGTTCCTGCGATCCACCATAGCAGCTTGTTCCTTGAAGTCTTCCTGGGCTCTGACAGCATCATCAAGATGCAGTTGTGCATCCTAGTGAAAACATTCCAGGAAAATATTCACATGAATGCCAAAATGTACCTGCACTGACCATAGTCTGTGCAACAACTGTGTGTTTTACAATACCTTCAGCTGTGCTTGCACATTCCTCAGCTGCTTCTGGGACTCAGCTGCCTGGCGATTGGCGTGGCTCAGCTGAATCTCCATCTCATTCAGGTCTCCCTCCATCTTCTTCTTGATTCTCAGGGCATCGTTCCTGCTCCTGACCTCAGAATCCAGATTGCTCTGCATGGCGTCAATCACCCTCTGGCTGTTCCTCTTGATCTGCTCCATCTCCTCATCTTTCTCTGCCAGCTTCCTGTCCACCTCACCCTTAATCTGGTTGAGCTCCAGTTGGACACGCAGGATCTTAGACTCTTCGTGTTCCAGAGTTCCCTGATGATGTCAAAGAATGAAATATTCATTTATGCCTTCAAACCTTTTATTGTACATTTGTCCATGATTTTTTTTTTTTTCATAAGATCTCCCTAGAATTTTTTTACCTCAGCCTCTTCAAGAGCTGTCTGGATCTCAGACTTCTCCGTCTCCACCTGCTTCTTGGTCTTCTCCAGCTCATGGATACTCTTGCCAGTCTCGCCAATTTGTTCAGTCAGATCTGAGATCTCCTCTGCAGAGAGAACAGAGAAAAACATGTGTTTGATATTGTTAAGCCTTAAAATGTAAAATAGAAGTACTTAATTCTAACACATACACACATGTAATGAATACAATGCAACTGTTACATAATGTAAAACTCACGTTGCAGGTTCTTGTTTTCACGCTTCATGGTCTCCAGGTGATCCAGAGTTTCCTCATAAGAGTTCTTCATCTTGAACAGCTCAGTGCTGAGAGAACGAGCCTCCTTCTGTGCTCCCTCAAGCTCTGCCTGACCCTCCTCGTACTTCTGTTTCCACTCTGCCAACACCTTAATGTCACAGTTAATAGAGTTTAGTTGGTTAGCAACATCAAGACAAATAAATATATCTATGTCATTGTTTGTATGGCCTGGCCACACAAAGTAAACAATGCTACCTTGTCAAAGTTCCTCTGCTTCTTGTCCAGGTTGGCAGCCAGACCATTGGCCCTCTCCACATCAATCATGAGGTCCTCCACCTCACTCTGGAGCCTCTGTTTGGTTTTCTCAAGAGAAGCACACTTGGAATTCACTGCCTCAATCTGTTCCTCAGCCTCCTGAAGGCGCTGGGCCAGCTTTTTCCTGTTTGGAAAAGGTAAGATTTGTCTCTCAGTCAAATTGTTAAAGTTACAAATACTTATTCCAGATATGTTTGCATATCTTAAATACAAATAATTTCATCTTTTTTAGAACCTAAATGAACATATGAAAGATGCTATATTCTAAAATGTATGCCCCAAAATAATACACTGAACACATTTAAAATGATTGGATACCATTGTTTAAATGCAAGTATTGAGAAAAACAATGCAGTTGGCAGTTGAGTTATGCTAAAATGCTTCACTTCTGAACTGGCCATTTAATTGTTTGAATGTTACTCACTTGGATTCCTCAAGCTCCTCAGTGCGCTGGATGGCATCAGTTTCATACTTAGATCTCCACTGAGCCACCTCGCTGTTGGCCTTGGACATTCCACGCTGCAGTTCAGCTTTGGCCTCCTGCTCTTCCTCAAACTGCTCCCTCAGCAGATCACAGTCATGGCGAGCTGATTGCAGTCCATGGGCAAGAGCATTCTTGGACTGGTGTAAGAAATATTATTGAATTCACAAAATGTCCTCATCCCAAACAAATAATACCAATACACACTTAGTTGTGGTTTCTTACCTTAACCTCCTCTTCAGTCGTTCTCTTCAGCTCCTCAATCTGCTGTGTGAAGGCCTGTTTGCCTCTGGTCAGCTGGGAGACGAGAGCTTCTTTCTCTTCAATTTGACGGCCGAACTCACCTAGTGTGGAAGATGTCACAATACATTAGTTTATGTTACGTTTCTCAATAACCTATAAAACATTTCAT
Source organism: Sebastes fasciatus (assembly GCF_043250625.1). Classification (NCBI taxonomy): domain Eukaryota; kingdom Metazoa; phylum Chordata; class Actinopteri; order Perciformes; family Sebastidae; genus Sebastes; species Sebastes fasciatus. Next base: position 12,943,384 of record NC_133798.1, on the reverse strand, counting down.
TTATGGATAACTTGTAGATACCATTTTCTGTCAGGAGACGTGCTTTCTGTGCATTGGAATCATTGATTTGACGGACATTTTCATCATTCTTAGTCTTCAGTTCGCTAAATTGGTCCTCAAGAGTACGGCACATCTTTTCAAGATTTCCCTAATGAGGAAAAGACAAATGAGAACCGTGATCAGATTTTATTTATAATGTTAATTACCTTATTTACAATTCTAATTTGTGTATTAAAATAGCATGTAATGCATTGTGTACCTTTGCTTTAGCAACGTTCTCCATGTTGCTGGAGAGGTCATCAATCTCCATCTTGTATTCACTCTTTTCCTTCTCAAGCTTCTGCTTAACACGCTGGAGGTTGTCAATCTGCTCTCCCAGCTCAGCAACGCTGTCAGCCTGCTTCTTGCGAAGAGCAGCAGCAGTGGCTTCATGCTGCAGAGTGGATTCCTCAAGGTCACGACGGACCTTCTGGAACTCAGCCTCACGCTTCTTGTTCATCTCAATCTGAGCAGCAGTGGCACCACCGGCCTCCTCCAGCCTCTCACTGATCTCCTCAAGTTCCCTGGAGAGGTCAGCTCTCTGCTTCTCAACCTTGGCACGAGCAGCGCGCTCAGCCTCAATCTCCTCCTCCAGTTCCTCAATACGAGCCTGTTGAATGTAGATGTGATGTCTTTCAGTAAACTTTCACTTTTAATACACAAAATAGGAAATGTATACAGTAATGTTTTGTGTAACACAATATGTCACCTGAAGCTCCTTGATCTTCTTCTGAAGCTGAGCACCCAGTGACTGCTCATCTTCAATCTTGCTAAGGAGCTGACTGATTTCAAAGTCCTTCCTGTGAGAGTGATAGTTAAAGTATAGAGTTCATGCAGTTGACCACAATTTTAAAAGAATGATTGTTGTACAAATTAAAAAACTATATTACTTTTTAATTTTCTCATCAGACTGCTGCTTTTCATTTTCAAGATCCATGACGGATTCCTGGGCCAGTTTCAGATCACCCTCAAGCTTCCTCTTGGCTCTCTCAAGGTCCATACGCAGCTTCTTTTCTTGCTCCAGAGAACCTTCAAGCTGTACAAATAATATGAGTTTTTAATTATCATATTCAAGAAGAAACTTGCTTTGCCAATCCAAGTGTCTTTGTAAACTTACATCATCCACTTGCTGCTCAAGCTTGGTCTTGGCCTTGGTCAGAGTGTTGACTTTGTCTTCCTCAGCCTGCAGGTCATCAAGAGTCTGCTGATGAGCCTCCTGAAGGGCTTTCTTTTCCTTGGTCAGCTTAGCAACGCTCTCATCCTGAGAGGCCATCTCCTCGGTCAGGTTCTTCACCTAAGTGTGCAAGAAAGTACTTGTCAATAAATGGTAATTACTATAATTGTAGTTGATCTGATGGACAGATTATTATTTGCGAACCTTGTTCTCAGTGGCATGTTTCTCCTTCTCCACTTTGGCCAAGGTAAGCTCCAGGTCATCAATATCCTTCTTGAGCTCAGAGCATTCATCCTCCAGCTTTCTCTTCTTGGCAGTGAGCTCAGCATTGATTTCCTCTTCATCCTCCAGTCTCTCAGTTGTCTCTTTGAGTTTGGCCTCCATCTGGATCTTACTCTTGATAAGTCCCTCACATCTCTCCTCAGCATCTGACAGATTCTCTCCTTCCTAGTCCATTTTATGAAAATAGATGTTAGCACATTAACATTGAAAAACGTGAAAAAGCATAACTGCCTGTTGATGTGTACTTACAGATGCGATTTGCAGCTGCAGATCATTCTTCTCCTGCAGAATGGACACCATCTTCTCCTCCAGTTCCTTCTTCTTTGCCAGGGCAGCAGCCAAGTCAGTTTTCATCTTATCATAGTTCTCCTTCATATTTGACAGCTCCTTCTCAGTTTCAGCACTCTTCAGCAGAGGCTTGATCTTGTAGTACACCTTCATCCATGGCCAGTGTTTCACATTCATGAATGAGCGGACATTGTACTGGATGGTATATATGGCTTCCCTGCAGAGAAGAAGTAGCTGTTATGGACAATGTTGCTTGTCATCTTTCATATCATCATTCAGATTGAGCTGTTTTAAACATGCCTCCTCTCTGTCATCTTCACATATTCCTTTCTCATGACGTAACCACGGCACAAAGCCTGAGTCATGGTGACCAGAGATGACAGTTTTTCATCCCTCATTTCTTCAAGGGTACCCAGCAGACCGGCCTTGAAGAACACCTGAACAAACAAAAATTAAAAAATGAATGTAGGATGAACTCTGATAGCGAATACTTCACACCCTGTAAAACAAACAAACAAACAAACAAACAAGGATAATTTTTCGTTTAGTACGCAAGCATATCGGAAGCCTTTTTCACTCATATGTAGATACACTATCATTTTGCAGCTGTCTGCACCGGCTGTCTGCAGCTAAACTGCAGTTCACTGTGTAATGCTTCCTCTGAACAGAAAATTTCAGTCCTGCTGTGTGTTTAGTTCCGTAAGCTCTGTTAGCTCTATTAGCCCTGTGAGCTGTTAGCTCTGCCAAACACACGGCAGGACTCTGCTGCCCACCAGCTTTACAGACATGCTAACTTTATGACAATCCTATGCAATTTTGGGCAAAAACCATGCAGTTTGTTGAATGCAGTATAAATCTGTTATTTTCGGTTATTCTAAAAATGATGTGTTTGAATATTTCTGCATACTGGGGTCCCTAAACAGTCTTGGAATTGCATAAAGTTGGGTATCAATGTAAAGCTGAGACTCTTGTGGATCCAATGAGCCCAATTGTATTCATGTTTGATGATGTTAGTCCCCATAGTAGCCATTTCATACAGTGAGACCATTTTTTTTAGTAATTTGACCTTACTGTTTAAAATGACTTGTGGTGACCTCTAGGATAATCACAGCCTCATGAAACTTTAAAACCAGACACTAGAGACCATAGGGCAGTCAGTGTCTTAATGGTTTTCCTAGGTATATTGACAATAAGGGGGTTTCTGAGCAGTTTCCAGAACAGAAGTGCTCGCCATCAAATCGCCAAAAAATGCAATTCTTGCAGACATCACCTAATGCCAAAGTTCTAAGATTTCTAAGATAAAATTTCACAATTTATTTTCATGTTTATTTCTGATTCATGACTAGAACAACTAGACACACAGTGCTGAGCTGCATCTGCAATTTATATTCAGGTTCCCAGCTTTCAGATGATTTACCACTATGTGACATATACTGCTGACCTGCTATCTTCCCCTAAAGACCCACTGTTCCCCGCACCCCCCCAAAAAAAGACAAAAAATGGTCTATTGTGGGTCTCAAAGGGTTAACCGAAAAACAATCAAACACACTGGACTGAACAACTTAACCTCCTTGGTAATTATTCTTCAGTAAAATAAGGAAATCAAGTGCTTACCTTGGTGTGTCCGAATTTGTACTCATCATGAGGAACATCAATTGACCCAAGCAGCTTCTCTGAAGCCTTCTTGTTGTCAATGAACTGTCCGTCAGGGATGACACTGGCATTCAGTACCTTGTACCTTTAATGAGATAATTAATGGTCAGTGTGAGCATTTTATTTCAATAATCTGCATCAAAATGTTATTAAAATGTCCATTGATACCTCTGTTTGAAGTCAGCATAGATGATTCTGCTGGGGAAACCTTTTCTGCAGATTCTAATACCCTCCAGCACACCGTTACACCTGAGCTGATGGATAACCAGGAAGTTCTCCATGAGACCTGTAAAAAAGACATTTCATAACAACTTCTTTGAATAAATAGTCTCAGTTGAAGCGGCCCCATTTTAAGTAAACCATACCAACAAAGTGTCGAGATTATGATCTCTATGTACCTGGAGTCTTTGACTCATTGGGAATCAGGCAGCGCACAAAGTGAGGATGGGTGGCCCTCAAGTTAGTCATCAGCTTGCCCAAGTTCTCCTGTAGATGTAAAATGGTGACTTTTGTCATAAAATGCCACAATTGTGAACTTGACTGTAAACTGAGATATATAGGATAAATTTGCAAAGTTAAAGCTTACCCTAAACTGTGAAGACACAGTCTGCATAGAACCACCCTTCTTCTTGCCTCCCTTCTTGGAAGCCTCTGTTGATAATTTTAAGTAGACATGCTTTTTTAGAACAACACATCAAATTTATATGAACACATGCTACTGTTGAAAACATTCAGTATCTATAACCTTAAAATGTGTTTTAGTTTACTGTGGAAACTATCATACCCTCAACGACAGGAGGATACAGAACAGGCAGCAGTTTCACTGAGGACTTCTGGTACAGCTGAATGACAGACTCATTCAGTGGATCCTTGTTCTTGTCCAGCCAGCCACCGATATTGTAGTCCACGGTACCAGCATAGTGCACCAGGGAGAAGTGGGCCTCAGCCTTGCCTTTGGCGGGCTTTGGCTTCTCAAATGCTTTGTTTTTGCCAAGATGCTGGTCATACAGCTTGTTCTTGAAGGATGTGTCTGTGGCCTTGGGGAACATGCACTCCTCTTCAAGGATGGAGAAGATACCCATGGGCTTGAAAAAAGCGGGAAGAAGTGTCATTAAGTGTTACATTACGTCAAATTAAGAACAATTACATATAATCACAAAATGAAGTGATTACCTTTTCAATCAGCTCGATGCAGGCAGCCAAATCCATGCCAAAGTCAATGAACTCCCAGATAATACCCTCCTTCTTGTACTCCTCTTGCTCCAGGACAAACATGGTGTGGTTGAAAAACTGTTGCAGTTTCTCATTGGTGAAGTTGATGCACAGCTGCTCCAGTGTGTTGAACTGCGAGGAGACAAATACTCAGTATAATCTCTTGTAGGCAATAAGAATGATTCTGTCATAGAAAGTATTGGCTGGTCAATTGTTGGAAATGAAGCTTACATCAAAGATTTCAAAGCCAGCGATATCCAGGACACCGATGTAGAACTGCCTCGCCTGTTTAGTGTCCAACATCTGGTTGATACGGACGACCATCCACAAGAACATCTTCTCATAGATAGACTTGGCGAGGGCAGTCACTGAGTTCATCACCTAAATAAAAACAAGGATGTTATTTGATTGTCAGTCAATCATTTTGTAAAATAATGGATTACTAGTATTTTTAATTTGTGAGATAAATGAAACAAAAAATCCATCTAAGATGGTCCTTGACTTATTATGCATTATGCATTTAGCATTCAATGTGTAAAACTCATGGAAAATAGTAATAAATTGAACACTGACATTGCATTTCTTTGTTTCTAATAAATCCTGCACTACATTATTTTAGTAGAACTAACTAAATAGTAGAATATTGGATATTGATAATTTATGTTTACCTGATTTACAGTCTGTCCCTTGGTGACATACTCATTTCCGACTTTCACTCTGGGATAGCACAGAGCCTTCAGCATGTCAGCCGAGTTCAGACCCAGCAAGTAAGCAACCTTGTCAGCCTCTGAAAATAGTTCAGTGATTTCCATCATGATATGAACAGAAACAAGTATGATTAAACTTTTTTTTACTGTTGTTCCCAAGCTATTCACTTTGAGCTGACATTAAATACTCACCCTCTGTGCCGTCTGGCTCAGCCTGCTCCTCACGCTGCTTCTGCTTGAACTTCATGTTACCATGGTGGAGGACAGCACCAGTATTCTTGTAGATGCTCATCTTCTCTTCATTAGTGAAGCCCAGGATATCAATAGCATTCTGAATACAAAAGATGTGTCCACACAAAACATAATCATTGTAGAAAATGCACTTTTGATGTTGCATTTAATGCAGAATATATTTAAATATTTTGAAGTGAAGATCACTCACATCAGTGGCTTCCAGCTCAACTTTGTCATCAATGCTGGCCACAGTGATCTGACCCATGCTGCACATTGGGAAGTCGTAGGGGTTGGTTGTGATGAGTGCCAAATCTGGAAATCAAAAAAGGGTGAAAATGTTCATAACATTTTTTTCATATGAAAACTATAAGTATGTTAAACGTGCAAATTCTCAATCTGTTTACCAATCAGCTCAGGTTTGTGGGCGGTCATCATCTGATAGAAGATGTGGTAGCCCCTCTCAGCAGGAAGCTGGAATGTCACTCTAGACTTCTCCAGCAGATCTAAAAATATTGTTCGTAAGTCACAGCCCGGTCAATTGTCAATTCCAGTCATTTGTATGTACTTTGAGGATTGTTACTTACATGTCTCAATATCAGCACTAGCCAGTTTGCCAGTTGTGCCGAAATGGATTCTGATGAATTTACCCTGTTTGGAACAAAGGGATGTTTAATGTCCCTCCACATGGGCAATCTTTAACAAGACCTCTCATTTGTAGAAATCATTTCATACTTACAAAACGAGAAGAGTTGTCATTCCTCACAGTTTTGGCGTTACCATAGGACTCCAGCAGGGGATTGGCTGCAATAATCTGATCCTCCAGTGACCCCTATAATCCAGGTTTAGAATTTATTTTTGGTTAATGACTTTATTTTTCTCTGAAAAAAATATTCCTTAGGTAAAGATCCTTGAATTGTAATCATCAGTAACATACCTTTGAAGTGTCCCTCTTCTTGGCCCCCTCAACTGAGATTGTTGCAAAGTACTGGATGACACGCTTGGTGTTCACAGTCTTTCCAGCACCAGACTCTCCACTAGGTATGGACACAGATATATAAGTATTTGATCAAGATATTTGACTATGCTAAACACATTAAACAAATGTAAATGTAACAAACTTACGTGATCAAGACAGACTGGTTCTCCCTATCTGTTGAATCCAAAACAAAGGAATTAACTATGTTTTACTGCAACAGAAACCTCATAGTGACAAATTCTACATTGTTATAGTCATGACTTACCAGTCGCCATGAACTGATAAGCGTTGTCAGAGACAGAGAAGATGTGGGGTGGAGCCTCCATACGCTTCTTGCCTCTATAGGCACCTACACATTCAGCATCGTACACTGGGAGCCACTTGTAGGGGTTCACAGTGGCACAGAACAACCCAGAGTAGGTCTGAAAGTGATCATAGATATTCACCCGTTAACTATGTTTCCTACTAGTATAGCCATTTTCAATAGTTGTCTTTTCTCATAAAGCAGATTGTCTTACGTAGATCATCCATGCTGCATAACGCTCTTTGAGGTTATACAGCACAGAGGCTTCATTGAGATGGGTCATCATGGCCATGTCCTCAATCTTGTCATACTTTGGAGGGTTCATTGGAGAGACGTCAGCTTCTTTAACTACCTTTTCCTGTAACACAACATTTGTCACAATGAGAACTGATCATATTGAAAACCCAGTTGACTCTGACTTTACGATACCAACCTCCTGAGTGTCATGGACTTTGACGGTGACTTTGTCACCATCTTTCTTGATGATCGTTCCCTTCAAGTACAGCTCCTTGACATCGGCCACGTAGCAGGCACTCTTGGCATCAAATGGTGCAGTTTGAGCCTCAATCCTCTCCCTCTCTGGTTTACGAAGGTAAATGGCGGCTTTGCCGTATTGGGCCATCTCCGCGTCCGTACTCATGGTGCCGGCTGATGTCTGTTAGATAATTTAAAAAGGAACTGCCAACATTATACCAATGTTTTAAGGGCATGTTATTAAACAGCATTCTCTAAATTCTGCTGAATAGTGAACATATCCATACTGAATCCATGTCTGTGTATCGTTACTGTACAGGTGGGCTTCAACTTTACTCAAAGTCCTTTTCAGACTTAGATTTTACTGAGAATAAATACTAACATATTGTTGTGTTTTGTCAAAATGTTTGGATGAATAACTCTAGACATGCAATGAATGAGACACATTTTACATAAGTAGTAAACGCTTGTAAAGAAAAGTTAAACATTTGAAAGTTGTCCTTACCTGACCACCTCTATGTCAACAGTATTCACCAATCCTGTTCAAAACAGGTTTTATTGTTATTAAGTAGGTGTAAAACAAGTTTTACTCAACAAATGATTCTATTAACATAACTTATTTCTTTAATGAAGAACAAATTAAAATGGTCTCAAGATTAAGAGCATAAAGTCTTACCACAAGCAGGAACTCAGGTCTTCAGTGGCACACACGGTTGTGTTCTCAAGTAGCCTTTATATTGAATCAGGTTTTGATGACACAGTAGAAGTTAAATGTGGTATACACACCAAATGAGGTAGGGTAGCCTGGCAGGAATAAAACATTTTGGAATTGTATCAACTGATGTTTCAGGTTTCAGTTATTATGGCCAGGTCTTGATTTTTGCTTAATCATTACTTCAATTTAAGTTTATTTAAGGCTCTTGAACAACATTTATATAAGGTATACTAATTTAAAAATACATCAGTGTTCTATTTTCCTAAACTGTTTAAATTATAATACATATTTTTTTTTTTAAAAGTAATTGTTTTTAAAAGTACAACTGTATAATCATTTTTAATTTACAGAACCTTATTGTGATCATACAATTTAAACAAAATAATATAAGTATGTCATGAATGACTAAAGTAATATTTTTAATTTTACTACTAAGCGTGATTGAGTCTTTCAGTTTTGATTCAGCATGAGCATAGTATTGTGACCAGTGACCATAGCACTAAACATCCACAGCAAGAATAAGTAATGTAAAGAAACTATTACGAAAAAAAATAAACAATTAAAATAACAAAGATCCTTGAAATAGTATCAGTTAATCCCCTATCTAGGCTACTCCTCTTTATCTGATAGAAGAACAGTGATCTCAATGTGGAGGTTGAATATTCTCTGAACAGTTGATATATGCTTTCCTATTGAACACATAAAACTCCCTTTTCTGACACTTTTGGTCACTTTTGGACTTTTCTAGCTGGATGCATTTTGATTATGGCCAAAAGTAAACCCTCAAGCTGTGCTGGGATGCCAGAATTCATTTAACTGTCTCATTCAAAAGTGTTAGCCTCCGAAGAAATATTTTAAGCAAGAACTTATCTTGAATTAAGCCACCTATGCATTTATGCCCATGCAGCATTTCAATTTTGGAATTACAATGACAATAGTGAAACCCATTTTCCCTTCTCCTCAAACAGTTTCTCCAACCTCCTGAAGTATCTAAGTGCTCTCAGACATTCTTGATATTGAAGTCTCTGGAATGTCTTGGCTGTTATCTCAATTGCCTGTGCTTGGGACCTATTTATATTTGCACATTGGGGGCATGGTTACTAGTTTTCCAGACCTCAAATGTTACAGATGGTTACATCCGGTATATATTGTTGGTCATTGTTGTCTTTAAAACAGCCCAAACCTGTACCTCAAAAAAAAGTATGCAGCATTCTTCATGTTATAGCCAGCCATTCCAATAAAGATTATAGAATTTTGTTTAGCTGTCACAAATGATCCAAATCTGAAATTTGCTCTCTTTCAGAGGACACGACTGGATCAAAATAACACAGACAATGCAATTTAGGATCAAAAATTAGTTTTATTTTGGTATATTTCACATCATATTGTATGATTAGAAACAGCCCATCAGATGAAGTGCTTTACTCAGCTGCCTCTTTTCCCTGTAAAAACATAAAACAATTAATACATACAGTGCATACAATATGTGCCTGCATACACATCATACTCTCTAAAGCTTTTGTCTATCGTTAATTTTATGAAGCTTAAAGGGCCTGTTTGTAAGAATGAGAAATGCTTGTTAACAGCGACACCTGTGGCCGCTAAGTCAACGAAAGTCAGAGTCGGGCTCTCGCTTGCTCGCTCTAAAAAGACATGAACGAGCATCGGTCAAAACAGTGAGGCGACACACGTCAGCTAAAACCACAATATCACTCTATATTTCACCTGCTTGGCAGTAATGTTAGCTAACCAGACGAAGGTCTCTCCATGAATCACTGCTGATCCTAGTGTTGGCTTTTTCTGCTTCAGCCTCCCGACCGCGGTGGGAGGGAGACACCGGCACCCGGTCGGAGACGATAACGTTTGTCGCTGCGGAGCCCCGTCATTTCACAAGACACGGAAAACCTCTGTTGGTCTGGAGGAGCTTCAGCATTTATTTCTGCACAAACGTCCACTGTACATTCACTAGATATTCTCAGAGCTATGAAGTCTTCTGCAGTGTGTAGTGTGCGCGCATGAATGTGAGGTGGAGCGAGCTGAGTGAAGGCAAGCAGGCAGGCAGAGGAGCAGAGGAGCAGAGTACAGCAGAGACTCCGGCCCTGGAGACCAAAGCTACAGTCTCCCCTGCGTACTACGACCGCGGCCAACACTGTTTTGCAAGACGGGCTTCATTAGATATAACATTGCGGTTTTGGTGCTTCTGTGTAGTTTGTGTTGGAGTCTTGTCTTAACAGCGTAGCCACACGCGAGCGCGCATATGCGAGAGCGCGCATATGCGAGCAATATGCGAGCAATATGCGAGCAATATGCGAGCGCGCATGGGACACTAACCCGGTTGATTTATACGTGTAAGAAGTTACAAAGTCCTGCAAGTATAGTCCTTTTAAGGCTATAATGGTCATTTTTTTCAGCCATAACTAAAGCATTGTGTGACATAAGTTAGAGTAGGAGGAATTTTGTTTGATTTAATTTTCATTAAGCGAAATTGTGTATATATTTACCTTGCCAGAGTCACGGCTCTTGGCTCTCAGCTTGTTGACCTGTGACTCTGCAATGTCAGCACGCTCCTCGGCCTCCTCCAGCTCATGCTGGACCTTCCTGCACTTGGACAGATGAGTGTTGGCCTGCTCCTCCTGAAAAAACACAGAGATTGACATTTGTTAATGTCCTAAAAGACAAAAGGTCTGCTTTGTGTGAAATAAATCTGCCACATTATCAAGTTTTCAGTGATGAAAAGAAATAAGTTTTCCTTACCGCCTCCTCAGACTGCCTCTTGTAGGCCTTCACCTTGAGCTGCAACTTGTCAACCAGATCCTGCAGCCTGGTAACGTTTTTCTTGTCCTCTTCAGTCTGTGGAAGTTTATTTTAAAGTAAAATATAAAGTACATCTTGACATCTTTTTAGTAATAAGTTAAATCAACATAAGTTGATTTGTATGTTAACTTTAAAAGTGACTGTACCTGATAGGTGAGCTCCTTCACCCTCCTCTCATATTTGCGGACACCCTTGACAGCATCAGCTCCACGTCTCTGCTCAGCTTCAACCTCTGCCTCCAGCTCACGCACCTTTGAAAAAACAGAATATTCATAGAATATTTAGAATCCATATATTTTCCTACATTTGTTTGACTGCGCAAATCTTAACATAACTTTCTTACCCTAGACTCAAGTTTTTGGAGCTGCTTCTTGCCACCCTTCATGGCCAGGTTCTCAGCCTCATCCAGGCGGTGCTGTAGGTCCTTAACAACGACCTCCAGGTTCTTCTTCATCCTCTCCAGGTGAGAGCTAGTATCCTGCTCCTTCTTCAGCTCCTCAGCCATCATAGCAGCCTAAAGGAGACGGCATAAAATACTAATGAGAAATATCTTGAAAAAACACATTGGAGTAGAAGTAAGACCAAATTGAATTTAAACCTACATCAGTGATGGCCTTCTTGGCCTTCTCCTCTGCATTTCTTGCTTCCTGAACACTGTCATCCACCTCACCCTGGACCTGGACCAGGTCAGACTCAAGCTTCTTCTTGGTGTTCAGAAGGCTTGTGTTCTAAAAGTTGAAAAAGATTTAGTCATTTAATTTATCATGTGCCTCACGTTATTTAGAATCTAATTTGATTTTTTAATTATTGAAGAAATGATTGGGTTTGTTCACCTGAGAGTGCAGAAGTCCAACACGCTCACTGGCGTCCACAAGCTCCTGCTCAGCGATCTTGCGGCTTCTCTCTGTCTGTTCCAGAGCAGCTCTAAGTTCCTCAATTTCAGCCAACATGAGACCGTTCCTGCGATCCACCATAGCAGCTTGTTCCTTGAAGTCTTCCTGGGCTCTGACAGCATCATCAAGATGCAGTTGTGCATCCTAGTGAAAAAATTTCAGGAAAATATTCACATGAGTGCCAGAATGTACCTGCACTGACCATAGTCTGTGCAACAACTGTATGTTTTACAATACCTTCAGCTGTGCTTGCACATTCCTCAGCTGCTTCTGGGACTCAGCTGCCTGGCGATTGGCGTGGCTCAGCTGAATCTCCATCTCATTCAGGTCTCCCTCCATCTTCTTCTTGATTCTCAGGGCATCGTTCCTGCTCCTGACCTCAGAATCCAGATTGCTCTGCATGGCGTCAATCACCCTCTGGCTGTTCCTCTTGATCTGCTCCATCTCCTCATCTTTCTCTGCCAGCTTCCTGTCCACCTCACCCTTAATCTGGTTGAGCTCCAGTTGGACACGCAGGATCTTAGACTCTTCGTGTTCCAGAGTTCCCTGATGATATCAAAGAATGAAATATTCATATCTGCCTTCAAACCTTTTATTGTACATTTGTCCATGATTTTTTTTTTTTTCATAAGATCTCCCTAGAATTTTTTTTACCTCAGCCTCTTCAAGAGCTGTCTGGATCTCAGACTTCTCCGTCTCCACCTGCTTCTTGGTCTTCTCCAGCTCATGGATGCTCTTGCCAGTCTCGCCAATTTGTTCAGTCAGATCAGAGATCTCCTCTGCAGAGAGATACATGTGTTTTATATCGTTAAGCCTTAAAATGTAAAATAGAAACACTTAAATCTACACACATGCGTCTAATACAATATTCGGTTACATAATATAAAACTCACGTTGCAGGTTCTTGTTTTCACGCTTCATGGTCTCCAGGTGATCCAGAGTTTCCTCATAAGAGTTCTTCATCTTGAACAGCTCAGTGCTGAGAGAACGAGCCTCCTTCTGTGCTCCCTCAAGCTCTGCCTGACCCTCCTCGTACTTCTGTTTCCACTCTGCCAACACCTTAATGTCACAGTTAATAGAGTTTAGTTGGTTAGCAACATCAAGACAAATAAATATATCTATGTCATTGTTTGTATGGCCTGGCCACACAAAGTAAACAATGCTACCTTGTCAAAGTTCCTCTGCTTCTTGTCCAGGTTGGCAGCCAGACCATTGGCCCTCTCCACATCAATCATGAGGTCCTCCACCTCACTCTGGAGCCTCTGTTTGGTTTTCTCAAGAGAAGCACACTTGGAATTCACTGCCTCAATCTGTTCCTCAGCCTCCTGAAGGCGCTGGGCCAGCTTTTTCCTGTTTGGAAAAGGTAAGATTTGTCTCTCAGTCAAATTGTTAAAGTTACAAATACTTATTCCAGATATGTTTGCATATCTTAAATACAAATAATTACATCTTTTTTAGAACCTAAATGAACATATGAAAGATGCTATATTCTAAAATGTATGCCCCAAAATAATACACTGAACACATTTAAAATGATTGGATACCATTGTTTAAATGCAAGTATTGACAAAAACAATGCAGTTGTCAGTTGAGTTATGCTAAAATGCTTCACTTCTGAACTGGCCATTTAATTGTTTGAATGTTACTCACTTGGATTCCTCAAGCTCCTCAGTGCGCTGGATGGCATCAGTTTCATACTTAGATCTCCACTGAGCCACCTCGCTGTTGGCCTTGGACATTCCACGCTGCAGTTCAGCTTTGGCCTCCTGCTCTTCCTCAAACTGCTCCCTCAGCAGATCACAGTCATGGCGAGCTGATTGCAGTCCATGGGCAAGAGCATTCTTGGCCTGGTGTAAGAAATATTATTGAATTCACAAAATGTCCTCATCCCAAACAAATAATACAAATACACACTTAGTTGTGGTTTCTTACCTTAACCTCCTCTTCAGTCGTTCTCTTCAGCTCCTCAATCTGCTGTGTGTAAGCCTGTTTGCCTCTGGTCAGCTGGGAGACGAGAGCTTCTTTCTCTTCAATTTGACGGCCGAACTCACCTAGTGTGGAAGATGTCTCAATACATTAGTTTATGTTTTGTCTCTCAATAACCTACAAAATATTTCATTCATGGATAACTTGTAGATACCATTTTCTGTCAGGAGACGTGCTTTCTGTGCATTTGAATCATTGATTTGACGGACATTTTCATCATTCTTGGTCTTCAGTTCGCTAAATTGGTCCTCAAGAGTACGGCACATCTTTTCAAGATTTCCCTAATGAGGAAAAGATAAATGAGAACCGTGATCAGATTTTATTTATAATGTTAATTACCTTATTTACAATTCTAATTTGTGTATTAAAATAGCATGTAATGCATTGTGTACCTTTGCTTTAGCAACGTTCTCCATGTTGCTGGAGAGGTCATCAATCTCCATCTTGTATTCACTCTTTTCCTTCTCAAGCTTCTGCTTAACACGCTGGAGGTTGTCAATCTGCTCTCCCAGCTCAGCAACGCTGTCAGCCTGCTTCTTGCGAAGAGCAGCAGCAGTGGCTTCATGCTGCAGAGTGGATTCCTCAAGGTCACGACGGAGCTTCTGGAACTCAGCCTCACGCTTCTTGTTCATCTCAATCTGAGCAGCAGTGGCACCACCGGCCTCCTCCAGCCTCTCACTGATCTCCTCAAGTTCCCTGGAGAGGTCAGCTCTCTGCTTCTCAACCTTGGCACGAGCAGCGCGCTCAGCCTCAATCTCCTCCTCCAGTTCCTCAATACGAGCCTGTTGAATGTAGATGTGATGTCTTTCAGTAAACGTTCACTTTTAATACACAAAATAGGAAATGTATACAGTAATGTTTTGTGTAACACAATATGTCACCTGAAGCTCCTTGATCTTCTTCTGAAGCTGAGCACCCATTGACTGCTCATCTTCAATCTTGCTGAGGAACTGACTGATTTCAAAGTCCTTCCTGTGAGAGTGATAGATAAAGTATAGAGTTCATGCAGTTGACCACAATTTTAAAAGAATGATTGTTGTACAAATTAAAAAACTATATTACTTTTTAATTTTCTCATCAGACTGCTGCTTGTCATTTTCAAGATCCATGACGGATTCCTGGGCCAGTTTCAGATCACCCTCAAGCTTCCTCTTGGCTCTCTCAAGGTCCATACGCAGCTTCTTTTCTTGCTCCAGAGAACCTTCAAGCTGTATAAATAATATGAGTTTTTAATTATCACATTCAAGAAGAAACTTGCTTTGCCAATCCAAGTGTCTTTGTAAACTTACATCATCCACTTGCTGCTCAAGCTTGGTCTTGGCCTTGGTCAGAGTGTTGACTTTGTCTTCCTCAGCCTGCAGGTCATCAAGAGTCTGCTGATGAGCCTCCTGAAGGGCTTTCTTTTCCTTGGTCAGCTTAGCAATGCTCTCATCCTGAGAGGCCATCTCCTCGGTCAGGTTCTTCACCTATGTTTGCAAGAAAGTACTTGTCAATAAATGGTAATCACTATAATTGTACTTGATCTGATGGACTGATTATTATTTGCGAACCTTGTTCTCAGTGGCATGTTTCTCCTTCTCCACTTTGGCCAAGGTAAGCTCCAGGTCATCAATATCCTTCTTGAGCTCAGAGCATTCATCCTCCAGCTTTCTCTTCTTGGCAGTGAGCTCAGCATTGATTTCCTCTTCATCCTCCAGTCTCTCAGTTGTCTCTTTGAGTTTGGCCTCCATCTGGATCTTACTCTTGATAAGTCCCTCACATCTCTCCTCAGCATCTGACAGATTCTCTCCTTCCTAGTCCATTTTATGAAAATAGATGTTAGCACATTAACATTGAAAAACGTGAAAAAGCATAACTGCCTGTTGATGTGTACTTACAGATGCGATTTGCAGCTGCAGATCATTCCTCTCCTGCAGAAGGGACACCATCTTCTCCTCCAGTTCCTTCTTCTTTGCCAGGGCAGCAGCCAAGTCAGTTTTCATCTTATCATAGTTCTCCTTCATATTTGCCAGCTCCTTCTCAGTTTCAGCAGTCTTCAGCAGAGGCTTGATCTTGTAGTACACCTTCATCCATGGCCAGTGTTTCACATTCATGAATGAGCGGATATTGTACTGGATGGTATATATGGCATCCCTGTGTAAAAGAAGTTGCTGTTAGGGGCAAAGTAATATTCATTATTCATCCCATGACTGTGCAAGTCAAAATGTACTGTTTTCAACATGCCTGGTCGCCGTCATTTTCACAAACTCCTTTCTCATGACGTAACCACGGCACAAAGCCTGAGTCATGGTGACCAGAGATGACAGTTTTTCATCCCTCATTTCTTCAAGGGTACCCAGCAGACCGGCCTTGAAGAACACCTGAACAAACAAAAATTAAAAAATGAATGTAGGATGAACTCTGATAGCGAATACTTCACACCCTGTAAAACAAACAAACAAACAAACAAACAAACAAGGATCATTTTTCGTTTAGTACGCAAGCATATCGGAAGCCTTTTTCACTCATATGTAATACACTATCATTTTGCAGCTGTCTGCACCGGCTGTCTGCAGCTAAACTGCAGTTCACTGTGTAATGCTTCCTCTGAACAGAAAATTTCAGTCCTGCTGTGTGTTTAGTTCCGTAAGCTCTGTTAGCTCTATTAGCCCTGTGAGCTGTTAGCTCTGCCAAACACACGGCAGGACTCTGCTGCCCACCAGCTTTACAGACATGCTAACTTTATGACAATCCTATGCAATTTTGCGCAAAAACCATGCAGTTTGTTGAATGCAGTATAAATCTGTTATTTTCGGTTATTCTAAAAATGATGTGTTTGAATATTTCTGCATACTGGGGTCCCTAAACAGTCTTGGAATTGCATAAAGTTGGGTATCAATGTAAAGCTGAGATTCTTGTGGATCCAATGAGCCCAATTGTATTCATGTTTGATGATGTTAGTCCCCATAGTAGCCATTTCATACAGTGAGACCATTTTTTTTTAGTAATTTGACCTTACTGTTTAAAATAACTTGTGGTGACCTCTAGGATAATCACAGCCTCATGAAACTTTAAAACCAGACACTAGAGACCATAGGGCAGTCAGTGTCTTAATGGTTTTCCTAGGTATATTGACAATAAGGGGGTTTCTGAGCAGTTTCCAGAACAGAAGTGCTCGCCATCAAATCGCCAAAAAATGAAATTCTTGCAGACATCACCTAATAACAAAGTTCTAAAATTTCTAAGATAAAATTTCACAATTTATTTTCATGTTTATTTCTGATTCATGACTAGAACAACTAGACACACAGTGCTGAGCTGCATCTGCAATTTATATTCAGGTTCCCAGCTTTCAGATGATTTACCACTATGTGACATATACTGCTGACCTGCTATCTTCCCCTAAAGACCCACTGTCCCCCGCACCCCCCCAAAAAAAGACAAAAAATGGTCTATTGTGGGTCTCAAAGGGTTAACCGAAAAACAATCAAACACACTGGACTGAACAACTTAACCTCCTTGGTAATTATTCTTCAGTAAAATAAGGAAATCAAGTGCTTACCTTGGTGTGTCCGAATTTGTACTCATCATGAGGAACATCAATTGACCCAAGCAGCTTCTCTGAAGCCTTCTTGTTGTCAATGAACTGTCCCTCAGGGATGACACTGGCATTCAGTACCTTGTACCTTTAATGAGATAATTAATGGTCAGTGTGAGCATTTTATTTCAATAATCTGCATCAAAATGTTATTAAAATATCCATTGATACCTCTGTTTGAAGTCAGCATAGATGATTCTGCTGGGGAAACCTTTTCTGCAGATTCTAATACCCTCCAGCACACCGTTACACCTGAGCTGATGGATAACCAGGAAGTTCTCCATGAGACCTGTAAAAAAGACATTTCATAACAACTTCTTTGAATAAATAGTCTCAGTTGAAGCAGCCCCATTTTAAGTAAACCATACCAACAAAGTGTCGAGATTATGATCTCTATGTACCTGGAGTCTTTGACTCATTGGGAATCAGGCAGCGCACAAAGTGAGGATGGGTGGCCCTCAAGTTAGTCATCAGCTTGCCCAAGTTCTCCTGTAGATGTAAAATGGTGACTTTTGTCATAAAATGCCACAATTGTGAACTTGACTGTAAACTGAGATATATAGGATACATTTGCAAAGTTAAACCTTACCCTAAACTGTGAAGACACAGTCTGCATAGAACCACCCTTCTTCTTGCCTCCCTTCTTGGAAGCCTCTGTTGATAATTTTAAGTAGACATGCTTTTTTAGAACAACACATCAAATTTATATGAACACATGCTACTGTTGAAAACATTCAGTATCTATAACCTTAAAATGTGTTTTAGTTTACTGTGGAAACTTTCATACCCTCAACAACAGGAGGATACAGAACAGGCAGCAGTTTCACTGAGGACTTCTGGTACAGCTGAATGACAGACTCATTCAGTGGATCCTTGTTCTTGTCCAGCCAGCCAGAGATATTGTAGTCCACGGTACCAGCATAGTGCACCAGGGAGAAGTGGCCCTCAACCTTGCCTTTGGCGGGCTTTGGCTTCTCAAATGCTTTGTTTTTGCCA
The DNA here is from genome assembly GCF_043250625.1 of Sebastes fasciatus. Classification (NCBI taxonomy): domain Eukaryota; kingdom Metazoa; phylum Chordata; class Actinopteri; order Perciformes; family Sebastidae; genus Sebastes; species Sebastes fasciatus. The sequence goes on along the minus strand of NC_133798.1, from coordinate 12,925,060 downwards.
AGATGCTGGTCATACAGCTTGTTCTTGAAGGATGTGTCTGTGGCCTTGGGGAACATGCACTCCTCTTCAAGGATGGAGAAGATACCCATGGGCTTGAAAAAAGCGGGAAGAAGTGTCATTGAGTGATACATTACGTCAAATTAAGAACAATTACATATAATCACAAAATGAAGTGATTACCTTTTCAATCAGCTCGATGCAGGCAGCCAAGTCCATGCCAAAGTCAATGAACTCCCAGATAATACCCTCCTTCTTGTACTCCTCTTGCTCCAGGACAAACATGGTGTGGTTGAAAAACTGTTGCAGTTTCTCATTGGTGAAGTTGATGCACAGCTGCTCCAGTGTGTTGAACTGCGAGGAGACAAATACTCAGTATAATCTCTTGTAGGCAATAAGAATGATTCTGTCATAGAAAGTATTGGCTGGTCAATTGTTGGAAATGAAGCTTACATCAAAGATTTCAAAGCCAGCGATATCCAGGACACCGATGTAGTACTGCCTCGCCTGTTTAGTGTCCAACATCTGGTTGATACGGATGACCATCCACAAGAACATCTTCTCATAGATAGACTTGGCGAGGGCAGGCACTGAGTTCATCACCTAAATAAAAACAAGGATGTTATTTGATTGTCAGTCAATCATTTTGTAAAATAATGGATTACTAGTATTTTTAATTTGTGAGATAAATGAAACAAAAAATCCATCTAAGATGGTCCTTGACTTATTATGCATTATGCATTTAGCATTCAATGTGTAAAACTCATGGAAAATAGTAATAAATTGAACACTGACATTGCATTTCTTTATTTCTAATAAATCCTGCACTACATTATTTTAGTAGAACTAACTAAATAGTAGAATATTGGATATTGATAATTTATTTTTACCTGAGGTACAGTCTGTCCCTTGGTGACATACTCATTTCCGACTTTCACTCTGGGATAGCACAGAGCCTTCAGCATGTCAGCCGAGTTCAGACCCAGCAAGTAAGCAACCTTGTCAGCCTCTGAAAATAGTTCAGTGATTTCCATCATGATATGAACAGAAACAAGTATGATTAAACGTTTTTTTACTGTTGTTCCCAAGCTATTCACTTTGAGCTGACATTAAATACTCACCCTCTGTGCCGTCTGGCTCAGCCTGCTCCTCACGCTGCTTCTGCTTGAACTTCATGCTACCATGGTGGAGGATAGCACCAGTATTCTTGTAGATGCTCATCTTCTCTTCATTAGTGAAGCCCAGGATATCAATAGCATTCTGAGTACAAAAGATGTGTCCACACAAAACATAATCATTGTAGAAAATGCACTTTTGATGTTGCATTTAATGCAGAATATATTTAAATATTTTGAAGTGAAGATCACTCACATCAGTGGCTTCAAGCTCAACTTTGTCATCAATGCTGGCCACAGTGATCTGACCCATGCTGCACATTGGGAAGTCGTAGGGGTTGGTTGTGATGAGTGCCAAATCTGGAAATCACAAAAGGGTGAAAATGTTCATGACATTTTTTTCATATGAAAACTATAAGTATGTTAAACGTGCAAATTCTCAATCTGTTTACCAATCAGCTCCGGTATGTGGGCGGTCATCATCTGATAGAAGATGTGGTAGCCCCTCTCAGCAGGAAGCTGGAATGTCACTCTAGACTTCTCCAGCAGATCTAAAAATATTGTTCGTAAGTCACAGCCCGGTCAATTGTCAATTCCAGTCATTTGTATGTACTTTGAGGATTGTTACTTACATGTCTCAATATCAGCACTAGCCAGTTTGCCAGTTGCGCCGAAATGGATTCTGATGAATTTACCCTGTTTGGAACAAAGGGATGTTTAATGTCCCTCCACATGGGCAATCTTTAACAAGACCTCTCATTTGTAGAAATCATTTCATACTTACAAAACGAGAAGAGTTGTCATTCCTCACAGTTTTGGCGTTACCATAGGACTCCAGCAGGGGATTGGCTGCAATAATCTGATCCTCCAGTGACCCCTATAATCCAGGTTTAGAATTTATTTTTGGTTAATGACTTTATTTTTCTCTGGAAAAAATATTCCTTAGGTAAAGATCCTTGAATTGTAATCATCAGTAACATACCTTTGAAGTGTCCCTCTTCTTGGCCCCCTCAACTGAGATTGTTGCAAAGTACTGGATGACACGCTTGGTGTTCACAGTCTTTCCAGCACCAGACTCTCCACTAGGTATGGACACAGATATATAAGTATTTGATCAAGATATTTGACTATGCTAAACACATTAAACAAATGTAAATGTAACAAACTTACGTGATCAAGACAGACTGGTTCTCCCTATCTGTTGAATCCAAAACAAAGGAATTAACTATGTTTTACTGCAACAGAAACCTCATAGTGACAAATTCTACATTGTTATAGTCATGACTTACCAGTCGCCATGAACTGATAAGCGTTGTCAGAGACAGAGAAGATGTGGGGTGGAGCCTCCATACGCTTCTTGCCTCTATAGGCAGATACACATTCAGCATCGTACACTGGGAGCCACTTGTAGGGGTTCACAGTGGCACAGAACAACCCAGAGTAGGTCTGAAAGTGATCATAGATATTCACCCGTTAACTATGTTTCCTACTAGTATAGCCATTTTCAATAGTTGTCTTTTCTCATAAAGCAGATTGTCTTACGTAGATCATCCATGCTGCATAACGCTCTTTGAGGTTATACAGCACAGAGGCTTCATTGAGATGGGTCATCATGGCCATGTCCTCAATCTTGTCATACTTTGGAGGGTTCATTGGAGAGACGTCAGCTTCTTTAACTACCTTTTCCTGTAACACAACATTTGTCACAATGAGAACTGATCATATTGAAAACCCAGTTGACTCTGACTTTATGATACCAACCTCCTCAGTGGTAAGGACTTTGACGGTGACTTTGTCACCATCTTTCTTGATGATCGTTGCCTTCAAGTACAGCTCCTTGACATCGGCCACGTAGCAGGCACTCTTGGCATCAAATGGGGCAGTTTGAGCCTCAATCCTCTCCCTCTCTGGTTTACGAAGGTAAATGGAGGCTTTGCCGTATTGGGCCATCTCCGCGTCCGTACTCATGGTGCCGGCTGATGTCTGTTAAATAATTTTAAAGGAACTGCCAACATTATACCAATGTTTTAAGGGCATGTAATTAAACAGCATTTTCTAAATTCTGCTGAATAGTAAACATATCCATACTGAATCCATGTCTGTGTATCGTTACTGTACAGGTGGGCTTCAACTTTACTCAAAGTCCTTTTCAGACTTAGATTTTACTGAGAATAAATACTAACATATTGTTGTGTTTTGTCAAAATGTTTGGATGAATAACTCTAGACATGCAATGAATGAGACAAATTTTACATAAGTAGTAAACGCTTGTAAAGAAAAGTTAAACATTTGAAAGTTGTCCTTACCTGACCACCTCTATGTCAACAGTATTCACCAATCCTGTTCAAAACAGGTTTTATTGTTATTAAGTAGGTGTAAAACAAGTTTTACTCAACAAATGATTCTATTAACATAACTTATTTCTTTAATGAAGAACAAATTAAAATGGTCTCAAGATTAAGAGCATAAAGTCTTACCACAAGCAGGAACTCAGGTCTTCAGTGGCACACACGGTTGTGTTCTCAAGTAGCCTTTATATTGAATCAGGTTTTGATGACACAGTAGAAGTTAATTATGGTATACATACCAAATGTGGTGGGGCTGGCAGGCAGGAAGGAAATGTAAGTTGAAATTGTATCAGCTGATGTTTCAGGTTTCAGTTATTATTGCCAGGTCTGCATTTTTGCTTAGTCATTACTTCAATTTAAAGTTTATTTAAGGCTCTTGAACAACATTTATATAAGGTATACTAATTTAAAAATACATCAGTGTTCTATTTTCCTAAACTTTTTAAATTATAATACATGTTTATTTTTTAAAAGTAATTGTTTTTAAAGTATAAGTTGTGTAATAATTTTTAATTTACAGAACCTTATTGTGATCGTACAATTTAAACAAAATAATATAAGTATGTCATGAATGACTAAAGTAATAATTTTTTTTTTTACTAGTAAGCATGATAAAGTCTTTCAGTTTTGAATCAGCATGAGCATAGTATTGTGACCAGTGACCATAGCACTAAACAACCACAGCAAGAATCAGTAATGTAAAGAAACTATTACGAAAAAAATAAACAATTAATAATAATAATAATAATAAATTCAACTTATATAGCGCTTTTAAAGAACTCAAAGATGCTTTACATTATCGGGGGAAACGGTGTGAGACAAAGAGGAGACAGACGACACACACAGGCGCACTCTCATACATACACACGGACAAATGGGTACGGGGAGGGGGGGGGCTAGCAGTAGGCAGAGGAGAAAAGATGGGTCTTGAGGCAGGACTGGAATAGGGTGAGGGAATCAGACTGTCTAATGCCTTGTGGGAGGGAGTTCCAAAGTTTGGGAGCTGCCCTTGAGAATGCTCTGTCCCCAAAGCTGCAGAGGTTGGACTTGGGGGTGGAACGTAGACCAGCTGAGGTGGATCTGAGGGACCGTTGGGGTTGGTAGGGGGAGAGGAGGTCAGAGAGGTAGGGGGGAGCAAGTTGGTGGAGGGCTTTGTAGGTGAGGGTCAGGATTTTGTAGGAGATCCGGTGGGAGACAGGGAGCCAGTGGAGGTCTTTGAGTATTGGGGTAATGTGATGCCAGGATTTGGTGTGGGTGAGGAGTCGGGCAGCTGCATTCTGGACCAGCTGGGGTTTATTGATGGAGGTGGTGCTGATGCTGTAGAGGAGAGAGTTGCAGTAATCAAGGCGGGAGGAGATGAAGGCGTGAATGAGCTTCTCGGCAGCAGGGGGTGTGAGTGAGGGTCGGATCTTTGCAATGTTGCGTAGGTGGTAGAAGGATATTTTGACAAGTTGGCGGATGTGGGGATCAAGGGAGAGGGTGGGGTCAATTAAAATAACAAAGATCCTTGAAATAGTATCAGTTAATCCCCTATCTAGGCTACTCCTCTTTATCTGATAGAAGAACAGTGATCTCAGTGTGGAGGTTGAATATTCTCTGAACAGTTGATATATGCTTTCCTATTGAACACATAAAACTCCCTTCTCTGACACTTTTGGTCACTTTTGGACTTTTCTAGCTGGATGCATTTGATTAATGCCAAAAGTAAACCCTCAAGCTGTGCTGGGATGCCAGTATTCATTGAACTGCCTTAATCAAAAGCGTTAGCCTCCAAAGAAAGATTTTAAGCAAGAATTTATCTTGAATTAAGCCACCTATGCATTTAATCCCATGCAACATTTCAATGTTGGAATTACAATGACAATACCCAAACCCATTTTCCCCTTCTCCTCAAACAGTTTCTCCAACCTCCTGAAGTATCTAAGTGCTCTCAGACATTCTTGATATTGAAGTCTCTGGAATGTCTTGGCTGTTATCTCAATTGCCTTTGCTTGGGACCTATTTATATTTGCACATTGGGGGCACGGTTACTAGTTTTCCAGACCTCAAATGTTACAGATGGTTACATCCGGTATATATTGTTGGTCATTGTTGTCTTTAAAACAGCCCAAACCCGTACCTCAAAAAAAAGTATGCAGCATTCTTCATGTTATAGCCAGCCATTCCAATAAAGATTATAGAATTTTGTTTAGCTGTGTCACAAATGATCCAAATCTGAAATTTGCTCTCTCTCGGAGGACACGACCAGATCAAAATAACACAAACACATTTGAAAAGAAAGATATCGATGGACGATTTGTTCTGGTCCGGGGGTATCTGCAAGGTGTTTTAGTCACTTTTCTTAATGTCTATGCTCCCCCAGGATCTGAATGAAAATTCTATAAACAAATCTTTGAATTGATAAGCTCTGAGGCCCAGGGCATCCTAATTTGCAGGGGGGGGGGGGACGACTTTAATGTCAGACTTCACATGACCCTGGATACTTCGAAATCTTATTATTCAGAAGAAAAGAAAACTACCAAAAATATAAAATTAATGATGGGAGAGCTAGGACTCTCAGACATATGGAGGGATTTGAACTCGACAAAGAGGGACTATACCTTTTATTCTCATCCGTACTCTGTCTATTCCAGGCTTGACTATTTTCTTACATTTCAAAGAGATTTATTTCGGGTGATAAATTGCAATATTGGGACCATGGACTTATCAGACCACGCCCCAATCTCTATGGATTTATTATTAGGTTCTGAAAAGAAGAGAACTATCTGGAGGTTAAACACAGTGATTCTAAATCAAATGATGCAGCAAATAAGGAAAGATATTAAAGACTATTTTGAGGAAAATGACAACGGGGAAGTTTCCCCACCGATTCTTTGGGATGCTTGCAAGGCCGTTCTTAGGGGGAAAATTATAGGCTAAATTGAAAAAGCAGAGAAAAGAAAAATTGGATCGGTTACAAAAAGAATTAAAAGAATTAGAGAATCTACATAAAAAGACACTGAATCAAAGAACAAAAATGGAAATAGATAGGAAAAAGAACAAAATAAATTAAATCTTGTCAAACGATATTAAAAGAAAGCTGATTTTTTTAAAACAAAGATATTATGAAGCAGGAGGAAAATTGGCTAAATTACTCGCTTATAAATTAAAAAAGCAACAAGCAGAAAATGCAATTTATAAAATAAAGGATCCTACAACAAATTCCATACACTGCAAAGTAGAGGATATACAACGATCATTTGAAACTTTTTATAAAAATGTATATACACAGCCCAAAATAGATGAAACGAAGATGGAAGCCTTTTTTTGACCTGATTAAACTACCAAAGGTGACAGATGAACAAAATGAGTGTCTCATTAGTGAAATTAAGGATCAAGAAATTAAAGAGGCAATATCAAATTTAAAACCTAATAAAGCACCAGGACCAGATGGTTTTCCTTCTGAGTGGTACAAGGAAATGAGAGATCTGCTGACCCCCAAAATGAAGAACACGTTTAACCATGTACTCAGGACTGGCATGACTCCTCCTTCTTGGAGAGAAGCTGTGATTTTTTTGATACCAAAAGAGGGTAAAGATAAACTTGAATGTGGAAGTTATCGGCCGATAAGTGTACTGAATCAAGATTATAAGATCTTTACCTACAATTTCGCAAAGAGGTTAGGAAAAATCCTCCCCCAAATAATAAGTTTAGATCAGACGGGTTTTATTCAGCAAAGGCAGACTCAAGATAACATTCGCCGAACATTACATGTGATTGATCATATTGTTGAAAACAACTCGAGGCAGTGTTATTGAGCCTTGATGCCGAAAAGGCGTTTGATCGAGTTAATTGGGAGTTTTTATATAGAGTTTTGGGGCAATTTGGATTTCATCAGACATCAGACATTTATTAAAACTATTCAAGCATTATACAATAGCCCAAAGGCAAGAATAAAATTAAATGGAGCCGTATCAAACTTATTCGGCCTGGAAAGAGGGATATACATTATATTTGGCAAGGGAAAAAACCAAGGATAAGATTTTACACTCTTCAATTGGCGAAGAATAAGGGAGGACTTGCACTCCCCTGCCTAAAAAATTATTGTATATCGGCCCAATTGAGGACTTTGTATTGTTGGTGTAATCCTGATTACCAAGCGAGATGGAAAGAAATTGAAGGGAATATATCTGGGACAGTCCCAATTCAGACAACAGTCTTATTAAAAATTTGATGGAAACAGGTAATAGATAGATTAATTTATCTTTGAAATTATGGTTAAATATCATCACTAAGAGTGGCTCACTTGAAGAGATAAAGATTCTGGTGCTCCCATGACCTTGATTTCACCCCAAATAAATTGGATGCAAGCTATAAGGGTTGGGCTACTCGAGGCCTCTCCTCATACTGTACCTTTTTCAACAACGGGACATTGACTGATTTTCAGACATTGAAAAGACTGTATGGGTTAAATAATAGTGACTTTTTTAGATTTCTTCAGGTACGCCATCACATAAATAGTTCTATGTTAGAGAGTCACAAGGCATCGAAAACAACCTATTGAACGTTTTTAGAAGTGCCTATAAAACAGATTCGAGGCTTAAAGTAATTTCAAGAATATATAGAGGACTTCAGGAGGCTGAAATAGCAAGCACACATGAAACAAAAATGGGAACGCGAAACTAATAGCTGCATTCTAGAAGAAGTTTGGTTACAATATTGTGAATTTCAATGGAAGATATCGAGCTCAACCTTAAGGAGAGCGTTTGGCTGGAAGACTGTTAGTAGATTTTTTATTACACCTGCTCAAAAGTCTCATCATTCAGGCTCTTCCAGCTGCTGGAGGAACTGTGGCTCCCAGGTAGCTAACCACTATCACCTGTTTTGGGCCTGTCCAAAAGTAAATTCTTTTTGGCGTAAGATTTACACAGAATTAGTTACCATATTTGGTACAAACATAGTCTTTAAGTGGGACGAACTCCTGTTTGGTCTTCTACTTTCAACATCTACAAATATAAAAAAAAAAATACTTATTTGGAATATTGAGTGTAGCTGCTAGAAAAGCAATAACTAAGAAATGGCTTAAACCAGATACCCCATTATTAGAGAACTGGTATGATGATATTCCAATTCATTGTAAAAAGTGGAAAAGTTGGTTCTCATCATATATGTTTATAATTAAGTATGTTTATGTAAATGTCAGAGTAAAACCAAATAAAGGAAAAGGAAAATGAAGAAAAACAAAAACAAAATAACACAGACAATGCAATTTAAGATCAAAAAATAGTTTTATTGTGGTACATTTCACATCATATTGTATGATTAGAAAGAACCCATCAAATGAAGTTCTTTACTCAGCTGCCTCTTTTCCCTGTAAAAACATAAAACAATAAATACATACAGTACATACAATATGTGCCTGCATACACATACTCTCTAAAGCTTTTGTTTATCGTTAATTTTATGAAGCTTAACGCTATAATGGTAATTTTTTTCAGTCATAACTAAAGTATTGTGTGATATAAATTAAAGTAAGAGGAATTTCGTTTGATTTAATTTTAATTAAGCTAAATTGTGTATATATTTACCTTGCCAGAGTCACGGCTCTTGGCTCTCAGCTTGTTGACCTGTGACTCTGCAATGTCAGCACGCTCCTCGGCCTCCTCCAGCTCATGCTGGACCTTCCTGCACTTGGACAGATGAGTGTTGGCCTGCTCCTCCTGAAAAAACACAGAGATTGACATTTGTTAATGTCCTAAAAGACAAAAGGTCTGCTTTGTGTGAAATAAATCTGCCACATTATCAAGTTTTCAGTGATGAAAAGGAACAAGTTTTCCTTACCGCCTCCTCAGACTGCCTCTTGTAGGCCTTCACCTTGAGCTGCAACTTGTCAACCAGATCCTGCAGCCTGGTAACGTTTTTCTTGTCCTCTTCAGTCTGTGGAAGTTTATTTTAAAGTAAAATATAAAGTACATCTTGACATCTTTTTAGTAATAAGTTAAATCAACATAAGTTGATTTGTATGTTAACTTTAAAAGTGACTGTACCTGATAGGTGAGCTCCTTCACCCTCCTCTCATATTTGCGGACACCCTTGACAGCATCAGCTCCACGTCTCTGCTCAGCTTCAACCTCTGCCTCCAGCTCACGCACCTTTGAAAAAACAGAATATTCATAGAATATTTAGAATCCATATATTTTCCTACATTTGTTTGACTGCGCAAATCTTAACATAACTTTCTTACCCTAGACTCAAGTTTTTGGAGCTGCTTCTTGCCACCCTTCATGGCCAGGTTCTCAGCCTCATCCAGGCGGTGCTGTAGGTCCTTTACAGCGACCTCCAGGTTCTTCTTCATCCTCTCCAGGTGAGAGCTAGTATCCTGCTCCTTCTTCAGCTCCTCAGCCATCATAGCAGCCTAAAGGAGACAGCATAAAATACTAATGAGAAATATCTTGAAAAAACACATTGGAGTAGAAGTAAGACCAAATTTAATTTAAACCTACATCAGTGATGGCCTTCTTGGCCTTCTCCTCTGCATTTCTTGCTTCCTGAACAGTGTCATCCACTTCACCCTGGACCTGGACCAGGTCAGACTCAAGCTTCTTCTTGGTGTTCAGAAGGCTTGTGTTCTAAAAGTTGAAAAAGATTTAGTCATTTAATTTATCATGTGCCTCACGTTATTTAGAATCTAATTTGATTTTTTAATTATTGAAGAAATGATTGGGTTTGTTCACCTGAGAGTGCAGAAGTCCAACACGCTCACTGGCGTCCACAAGCTCCTGCTCAGCGATCTTGCGGCTTCTCTCTGTCTGTTCCAGAGCAGCTCTAAGTTCCTCAATTTCAGCCAACATGAGACCGTTCCTGCGATCCACCATAGCAGCTTGTTCCTTGAAGTCTTCCTGGGCTCTGACAGCATCATCAAGATGCAGTTGTGCATCCTAGTGAAAACATTCCAGGAAAATATTCACATGAATGCCAAAATGTACCTGCACTGACCATAGTCTGTGCAACAACTGTGTGTTTTACAATACCTTCAGCTGTGCTTGCACATTCCTCAGCTGCTTCTGGGACTCAGCTGCCTGGCGATTGGCGTGGCTCAGCTGAATCTCCATCTCATTCAGGTCTCCCTCCATCTTCTTCTTGATTCTCAGGGCATCGTTCCTGCTCCTGACCTCAGAATCCAGATTGCTCTGCATGGCGTCAATCACCCTCTGGCTGTTCCTCTTGATCTGCTCCATCTCCTCATCTTTCTCTGCCAGCTTCCTGTCCACCTCACCCTTAATCTGGTTGAGCTCCAGTTGGACACGCAGGATCTTAGACTCTTCGTGTTCCAGAGTTCCCTGATGATGTCAAAGAATGAAATATTCATTTATGCCTTCAAACCTTTTATTGTACATTTGTCCATGATTTTTTTTTTTTTCATAAGATCTCCCTAGAATTTTTTTACCTCAGCCTCTTCAAGAGCTGTCTGGATCTCAGACTTCTCCGTCTCCACCTGCTTCTTGGTCTTCTCCAGCTCATGGATACTCTTGCCAGTCTCGCCAATTTGTTCAGTCAGATCAGAGATCTCCTCTGCAGAGAGATACATGTGTTTTATATCGTTAAGCCTTAAAATGTAAAATAGAAACACTTAATTCTACACACATGCGTCTAATACAATATTCGGTTACATAATATAAAACTCACGTTGCAGGTTCTTGTTTTCACGCTTCATGGTCTCCAGGTGATCCAGAGTTTCCTCATAAGAGTTCTTCATCTTGAACAGCTCAGTGCTGAGAGAACGAGCCTCCTTCTGTGCTCCCTCAAGCTCTGCCTGACCCTCCTCGTACTTCTGTTTCCACTCTGCCAACACCTTAATGTCACAGTTAATAGAGTTTAGTTGGTTAGCAACATCAAGACAAATAAATATATCTGTCATTGTTTGTATGGCCTGGCCACACAAAGTAAACAATGCTACCTTGTCAAAGTTCCTCTGCTTCTTGTCCAGGTTGGCAGCCAGACCATTGGCCCTCTCCACATCAATCATGAGGTCCTCCACCTCACTCTGGAGCCTCTGTTTGGTTTTCTCAAGAGAAGCACACTTGGAATTCACTGCCTCAATCTGTTCCTCAGCCTCCTGAAGGCGCTGGGCCAGCTTTTTCCTGTTTGGAAAAGGTAAGATTTGTCTCTCAGTCAAATTGTTAAAGTTACAAATACTTATTCCAGATATGTTTGCATATCTTAAATACAAATAATTTCATCTTTTTTAGAACCTAAATGAACATATGAAAGATGCTATATTCTAAAATGTATGCCCCAAAATAATACACTGAACACATTTAAAATGATTGGATACCATTGTTTAAATGCAAGTATTGACAAAAACAATGCAGTTGTCAGTTGAGTTATGCTAAAATGCTTCACTTCTGAACTGGCCATTTAATTGTTTGAATGTTACTCACTTGGATTCCTCAAGCTCCTCAGTGCGCTGGATAGCATCAGTTTCATACTTAGATCTCCACTGAGCCACCTCGCTGTTGGCCTTGGACATTCCACGCTGCAGTTCAGCTTTGGCCTCCTGCTCTTCCTCAAACTGCTCCCTCAGCAGATCACAGTCATGGCGAGCTGATTGCAGTCCATGGGCAAGAGCATTCTTGGACTGGTGTAAGAAATATTATTGAATTCACAAAATGTCCTCATATCAAATAAATAATACCAATACACACTTACTAAATGGTTTCTTACCTTAATCTCCTCTTCAGTCGTTCTCTTCAGCTCCTCAATCTGCTGTGTGAAGGCCTGTTTGCCTCTGGTCAGCTGGGAGACGAGAGCTTCTTTCTCTTCAATTTGACGGCCGAACTCACCTTGTGTGGAAGATATCACAATACATTAGTTTATGTTACGTTTCTCAATAACCTATAAAACATTTCATTCATGGATAACTTGTAGAGACCATTTTCTGTCATGAGACGAGCTTTCTGTGCATTTGAATCATTGATTTGACGGACATTTTCATCATTCTTAGTCTTCAGTTCGCTAAATTGGTCCTCAAGAGTACGGCACATCTTTTCAAGATTTCCCTAATGAGGAAAAGACAAATGAGAACCGTGATCAGATTTTATTTATAATGTTAATTACCTTATTTACAATTCTAATTTGTGTATTAAAATAGCATGTAATGCATTGTGTACCTTTGCTTTAGCAACGTTCTCCATGTTGCTGGAGAGGTCATCAATCTCCATCTTGTATTCACTCTTTTCCTTCTCAAGCTTCTGCTTAACACGCTGGAGGTTGTCAATCTGCTCTCCCAGCTCAGCAACGCTGTCAGCCTGCTTCTTGCGAAGAGCAGAAGCAGTGGCTTCATGCTGCAGAGTGGATTCCTCAAGGTCACGACGGACCTTCTGGAACTCAGCCTCACGCTTCTTGTTCATCTCAATCTGAGCAGCAGTGGCACCACCGGCCTCCTCCAGCCTCTCACTGATCTCCTCAAGTTCCCTGGAGAGGTCAGCTCTCTGCTTCTCAACCTTGGCACGAGCAGCGCGCTCAGCCTCAATCTCCTCCTCCAGTTCCTCAATACGGGCCTGTTGAATGTAGATGTAATGTTTTTCAGTAAACTTTCACTTTTAATACACAAAATAGGAAATGTATACAGTAATGTTTTGTGTAACACAATATGTCACCTGAAGCTCCTTGATCTTCTTCTGAAGCTGAGCACCCAGTGACTGCTCATCTTCAATCTTGCTAAGGAGCTGACTGATTTCAAAGTCCTTCCTGTGAGAGTGATAGTTAAAGTATAGAGTTCATGCAGTTGACCACAATTTTAAAAGAATGATTGTTGTACAAATTAAAAAACTATATTACTTTTTAATTTTCTCATCAGACTGCTGCTTTTCATTTTCAAGATCCATGACGGATTCCTGGGCCAGTTTCAGATCACCCTCAAGCTTCCTCTTGGCTCTCTCAAGGTCCATACGCAGCTTCTTTTCTTGCTCCAGAGAACCTTCAAGCTGTACACATAATATGAGTTTTTAATTATCATATTCAAGAAGAAACTTGCTTTGCCAATCCAAGTGTCTTTGTAAACTTACATCATCCACTTGCTGCTCAAGCTTGGTCTTGGCCTTGGTCAGAGTGTTGACTTTGTCTTCCTCAGCCTGCAGGTCATCAAGAGTCTGCTGATGAGCCTCCTGAAGGGCTTTCTTTTCCTTGGTCAGCTTAGCAACGCTCTCATCCTGAGAGGCCATCTCCTCGGTCAGGTTCTTCACCTAAGTGTGCAAGAAAGTACTTGTCAATAAATGGTAATTACTATAATTGTACTTGATCTGATGGACAGATTATTATTTGCGAACCTTGTTCTCAGTGGCATGTTTCTCCTTCTCCACTTTGGCCAAGGTAAGCTCCAGGTCATCAATATCCTTCTTGAGCTCAGAGCATTCATCCTCCAGCTTTCTCTTCTTGGCAGTGAGCTCAGCATTGATTTCCTCTTCATCCTCCAGTCTCTCAGTTGTCTCTTTGAGTTTGGCCTCCATCTGGATCTTACTCTTGATAAGTCCCTCACATCTCTCCTCAGCATCTGAGAGATTCTCTCCTTCCTAGTCCATTTTATGAAAATAGATGTTAGCACATTAACATTGAAAAACGTGAAAAAGCATAACTGCCTGTTGATGTGTACTTACAGATGCGATTTGCAGCTGCAGATCATTCTTCTCCTGCAGAATGGACACCATCTTCTCCTCCAGTTCCTTCTTCTTTGCCAGGGCAGCAGCCAAGTCAGTTTTCATCTTATCATAGTTCTCCTTCATATTTGACAGCTCCTTCTCAGTTTCAGCACTCTTCAGCAGAGGCTTGATCTTGTAGTACACCTTCATCCATGGCCAGTGTTTCACATTCATGAATGAGCGGATATTGTACTGGATGGTATATATGGCTTCCCTGCAGAGAAGAAGTAGCTGTTATGGACAATGTTGCTTGTCATCTTTCATATCATCATTCAGATTGAGCTGTTTTAAACATGCCTCCTCTCTGTCATCTTCACATATTCCTTTCTCATGACGTAACCACGGCACAAAGCCTGAGTCATGGTGACCAGAGATGACAGTTTTTCATCCCTCATTTCTTCAAGGGTACCCAGCAGACCGGCCTTGAAGAACACCTGAACAAACAAAAATTAAAAAATGAATGTAGGATGAACTCTGATAGCGAATACTTCACACCCTGTAAAACAAACAAACAAACAAACAAACAAGGATAATTTTTCGTTTAGTACGCAAGCATATCGGAAGCCTTTTTCACTCATATGTAGATACACTATCATTTTGCAGCTGTCTGCACCGGCTGTCTGCAGCTAAACTGCAGTTCACTGTGTAATGCTTCCTCTGAACAGAAAATTTCAGTCCTGCTGTGTGTTTAGTTCCGTAAGCTCTGTTAGCTCTATTAGCCCTGTGAGCTGTTAGCTCTGCCAAACACACGGCAGGACTCTGCTGCCCACCAGCTTTACAGACATGCTAACTTTATGACAATCCTATGCAATTTTGGGCAAAAACCATGCAGTTTGTTGAATGCAGTATAAATCTGTTATTTTCGGTTATTCTAAAAATGATGTGTTTGAATATTTCTGCATACTGGGGTCCCTAAACAGTCTTGGAATTGCATAAAGTTGGGTATCAATGTAAAGCTGAGACTCTTGTGGATCCAATGAGCCCAATTGTATTCATGTTTGATGATGTTAGTCCCCATAGTAGCCATTTCATACAGTGAGACCATTTTTTTTAGTAATTTGACCTTACTGTTTAAAATGACTTGTGGTGACCTCTAGGATAATCACAGCCTCATGAAACTTTAAAACCAGACACTAGAGACCATAGGGCAGTCAGTGTCTTAATGGTTTTCCTAGGTATATTGACAATAAGGGGGTTTCTGAGCAGTTTCCAGAACAGAAGTGCTCGCCATCAAATCGCCAAAAAATGAAATTCTTGCAGACATCACCTAATGCCAAAGTTCTAAGATTTCTAAGATAAAATTTCACAATTTATTTTCATGTTTATTTCTGATTCATGACTAGAACAACTAGACACACAGTGCTGAGCTGCATCTGCAATTTATATTCAGGTTCCCAGCTTTCAGATGATTTACCACTATGTGACATATACTGCTGACCTGCTATCTTCCCCTAAAGACCCACTGTTCCCCGCACCCCCCCAAAAAAAGACAAAAAATGGTCTATTGTGGGTCTCAAAGGGTTAACCGAAAAACAATCAAACACACTGGACTGAACAACTTAACCTCCTTGGTAATTATTCTTCAGTAAAATAAGGAAATCAAGTGCTTACCTTGGTGTGTCCGAATTTGTACTCATCATGAGGAACATCAATTGACCCAAGCAGCTTCTCTGAAGCCTTCTTGTTGTCAATGAACTGTCCGTCAGGGATGACACTGGCATTCAGTACCTTGTACCTTTAATGAGATAATTAATGGTCAGTGTGAGCATTTTATTTCAATAATCTGCATCAAAATGTTATTAAAATGTCCATTGATACCTCTGTTTGAAGTCAGCATAGATGATTCTGCTGGGGAAACCTTTTCTGCAGATTCTAATACCCTCCAGCACACCGTTACACCTGAGCTGATGGATAACCAGGAAGTTCTCCATGAGACCTGTAAAAAAGACATTTCATAACAACTTCTTTGAATAAATAGTCTCAGTTGAAGCGGCCCCATTTTAAGTAAACCATACCAACAAAGTGTCGAGATTATGATCTCTATGTACCTGGAGTCTTTGACTCATTGGGAATCAGGCAGCGCACAAAGTGAGGATGGGTGGCCCTCAAGTTAGTCATCAGCTTGCCCAAGTTCTCCTGTAGATGTAAAATGGTGACTTTTGTCATAAAATGCCACAATTGTGAACTTGACTGTAAACTGAGATATATAGGATAAATTTGCAAAGTTAAACCTTACCCTAAACTGTGAAGACACAGTCTGCATAGAACCACCCTTCTTCTTGCCTCCCTTCTTGGAAGCCTCTGTTGATAATTTTAAGTAGACATGCTTTTTTAGAACAACACATCAAATTTATATGAACACATGCTACTGTTGAAAACATTCAGTATCTATAACCTTAAAATGTGTTTTAGTTTACTGTGGAAACTATCATACCCTCAACGACAGGAGGATACAGAACAGGCAGCAGTTTCACTGAGGACTTCTGGTACAGCTGAATGACAGACTCATTCAGTGGATCCTTGTTCTTGTCCAGCCAGCCACCGATATTGTAGTCCACGGTACCAGCATAGTGCACCAGGGAGAAGTGGGCCTCAGCCTTGCCTTTGGCGGGCTTTGGCTTCTCAAATGCTTTGTTTTTGCCAAGATGCTGGTCATACAGCTTGTTCTTGAAGGATGTGTCTGTGGCCTTGGGGAACATGCACTCCTCTTCAAGGATGGAGAAGATACCCATGGGCTTGAAAAAAGCGGGAAGAAGTGTCATTAAGTGTTACATTACGTCAAATTAAGAACAATTACATATAATCACAAAATGAAGTGATTACCTTTTCAATCAGCTCGATGCAGGCAGCCAAGTCCATGCCAAAGTCAATGAACTCCCAGATAATACCCTCCTTCTTGTACTCCTCTTGCTCCAGGACAAACATGGTGTGGTTGAAAAACTGTTGCAGTTTCTCATTGGTGAAGTTGATGCACAGCTGCTCCAGTGTGTTGAACTGCGAGGAGACAAATACTCAGTATAATCTCTTGTAGGCAATAAGAATGATTCTGTCATAGAAAGTATTGGCTGGTCAATTGTTGGAAATGAAGCTTACATCAAAGATTTCAAAGCCAGCGATATCCAGGACACCGATGTAGAACTGCCTCGCCTGTTTAGTGTCCAACATCTGGTTGATACGGACGACCATCCACAAGAACATCTTCTCATAGATAGACTTGGCGAGGGCAGTCACTGAGTTCATCACCTAAATAAAAACAAGGATGTTATTTGATTGTCAGTCAATCATTTTGTAAAATAATGGATTACTAGTATTTTTAATTTGTGAGATAAATGAAACAAAAAATCCATCTAAGATGGTCCTTGACTTATTATGCATTATGCATTTAGCATTCAATGTGTAAAACTCATGGAAAATAGTAATAAATTGAACACTGACATTGCATTTCTTTGTTTCTAATAAATCCTGCACTACATTATTTTAGTAGAACTAACTAAATAGTAGAATATTGGATATTGATAATTTATGTTTACCTGATTTACAGTCTGTCCCTTGGTGACATACTCATTTCCGACTTTCACTCTGGGATAGCACATAGCCTTCAGCATGTCAGCCGAGTTCAGACCCAGCAAGTAAGCAACCTTGTCAGCCTCTGAAAATAGTTCAGTGATTTCCATCATGATATGAACAGAAACAAGTATGATTAAACTTTTTTTTACTGTTGTTCCCAAGCTATTCACTTTGAGCTGACATTAAATACTCACCCTCTGTGCCGTCTGGCTCAGCCTGCTCCTCACGCTGCTTCTGCTTGAACTTCATGTTACCATGGTGGAGGACAGCACCAGTATTCTTGTAGATGCTCATCTTCTCTTCATTAGTGAAGCCCAGGATATCAATAGCATTCTGAGTACAAAAGATGTGTCCACACAAAACATAATCATTGTAGAAAATGCACTTTTGATGTTGCATTTAATGCAGAATATATTTAAATATTTTGAAGTGAAGATCACTCACATCAGTGGCTTCCAGCTCAACTTTGTCATCAATGCTGGCCACAGTGATCTGACCCATGCTGCACATTGGGAAGTCGTAGGGGTTGGTTGTGATGAGTGCCAAATCTGGAAATCAAAAAAGGGTGAAAATGTTCATAACATTTTTTTCATATGAAAACTATAAGTATGTTAAACGTGCAAATTCTCAATCTGTTTACCAATCAGCTCAGGTTTGTGGGCGGTCATCATCTGATAGAAGATGTGGTAGCCCCTCTCAGCAGGAAGCTGGAATGTCACTCTAGACTTCTCCAGCAGATCTAAAAATATTGTTCGTAAGTCACAGCCCGGTCAATTGTCAATTCCAGTCATTTGTATGTACTTTGAGGATTGTTACTTACATGTCTCAATATCAGCACTAGCCAGTTTGCCAGTTGTGCCGAAATGGATTCTGATGAATTTACCCTGTTTGGAACAAAGGGATGTTTAATGTCCCTCCACATGGGCAATCTTTAACAAGACCTCTCATTTGTAGAAATCATTTCATACTTACAAAACGAGAAGAGTTGTCATTCCTCACAGTTTTGGCGTTACCATAGGACTCCAGCAGGGGATTGGCTGCAATAATCTGATCCTCCAGTGACCCCTATAATCCAGGTTTAGAATTTATTTTTGGTTAATGACTTTATTTTTCTCTGGAAAAAATATTCCTTAGGTAAAGATCCTTGAATTGTAATCATCAGTAACATACCTTTGAAGTGTCCCTCTTCTTGGCCCCCTCAACTGAGATTGTTGCAAAGTACTGGATGACACGCTTGGTGTTCACAGTCTTTCCAGCACCAGACTCTCCACTAGGTATGGACACAGATATATAAGTATTTGATCAAGATATTTGACTATGCTAAACACATTAAACAAATGTAAATGTAACAAACTTACGTGATCAAGACAGACTGGTTCTCCCTATCTGTTGAATCCAAAACAAAGGAATTAACTATGTTTTACTGCAACAGAAACCTCATAGTGACAAATTCTACATTGTTATAGTCATGACTTACCAGTCGCCATGAACTGATAAGCGTTGTCAGAGACAGAGAAGATGTGGGGTGGAGCCTCCATACGCTTCTTGCCTCTATAGGCACCTACACATTCAGCATCGTACACTGGGAGCCACTTGTAGGGGTTCACAGTGGCACAGAACAACCCAGAGTAGGTCTGAAAGTGATCATAGATATTCACCCGTTAACTATGTTTCCTACTAGTATAGCCATTTTCAATAGTTGTCTTTTCTCATAAAGCAGATTGTCTTACGTAGATCATCCATGCTGCATAACGCTCTTTGAGGTTATACAGCACAGAGGCTTCATTGAGATGGGTCATCATGGCCATGTCCTCAATCTTGTCATACTTTGGAGGGTTCATTGGAGAGACGTCAGCTTCTTTAACTACCTTTTCCTGTAACACAACATTTGTCACAATGAGAACTGATCATATTGAAAACCCAGTTGACTCTGACTTTACGATACCAACCTCCTGAGTGTCAAGGACTTTGACGGTGACTTTGTCACCATCTTTCTTGATGATCGTTCCCTTCAAGTACAGCTCCTTGACATCGGCCACGTAGCAGGCACTCTTGGCATCAAATGGTGCAGTTTGAGCCTCAATCCTCTCCCTCTCTGGTTTACGAAGGTAAATGGAGGCTTTGCCGTATTGGGCCATCTCCGCGTCCGTACTCATGGTGCCGGCTGATGTCTGTTAGATAATTTAAAAAGGAACTGCCAACATTATACCAATGTTTTAAGGGCATGTTATTAAACAGCATTCTCTAAATTCTGCTGAATAGTGAACATATCCATACTGAATCCATGTCTGTGTATCGTTACTGTACAGGTGGGCTTCAACTTTACTCAAAGTCCTTTTCAGACTTAGATTTTACTGAGAATAAATACTAACATATTGTTGTGTTTTGTCAAAATGTTTGGATGAATAACTCTAGACATGCAATGAATGAGACAAATTTTACATAAGTAGTAAACGCTTGTAAAGAAAAGTTAAACATTTGAAAGTTGTCCTTACCTGACCACCTCTATGTCAACAGTATTCACCAATCCTGTTCAAAACAGGTTTTATTGTTATTAAGTAGGTGTAAAACAAGTTTTACTCAACAAATGATTCTATTAACATAACTTATTTCTTTAATGAAGAACAAATTAAAATGGTCTCAAGATTAAGAGCATAAAGTCTTACCACAAGCAGGAACTCAGGTCTTCAGTGGCACACACGGTTGTGTTCTCAAGTAGCCTTTATATTGAATCAGGTTTTGATGACACAGTAGAAGTTAAATGTGGTATACACACCAAATGAGGTAGGGTAGCCTGGCAGGAATAAAACATTTTGGAATTGTATCAACTGATGTTTCAGGTTTCAGTTATTATGGCCAGGTCTTGATTTTTGCTTAATCATTACTTCAATTTAAGTTTATTTAAGGCTCTTGAACAACATTTATATAAGGTATACTAATTTAAAAATACATCAGTGTTCTATTTTCCTAAACTGTTTAAATTATAATACATATTTTTTTTTTTAAAAGTAATTGTTTTTAAAAGTACAACTGTATAATCATTTTTAATTTACAGAACCTTATTGTGATCATACAATTTAAACAAAATAATATAAGTATGTCATGAATGACTAAAGTAATATTTTTAATTTTACTACTAAGCGTGATTGAGTCTTTCAGTTTTGATTCAGCATGAGCATAGTATTGTGACCAGTGACCATAGCACTAAACATCCACAGCAAGAATAAGTAATGTAAAGAAACTATTACGAAAAAAAATAAACAATTAAAATAACAAAGATCCTTGAAATAGTATCAGTTAATCCCCTATCTAGGCTACTCCTCTTTATCTGATAGAAGAACAGTGATCTCAATGTGGAGGTTGAATATTCTCTGAACAGTTGATATATGCTTTCCTATTGAACACATAAAACTCCCTTTTCTGACACTTTTGGTCACTTTTGGACTTTTCTAGCTGGATGCATTTTGATTATGGCCAAAAGTAAACCCTCAAGCTGTGCTGGGATGCCAGAATTCATTTAACTGTCTCATTCAAAAGTGTTAGCCTCCGAAGAAATATTTTAAGCAAGAATTTATCTTGAATTAAGCCACCTATGCATTTATGCCCATGCAGCATTTCAATTTTGGAATTACAATGACAATAGTGAAACCCATTTTCCCTTCTCCTCAAACAGTTTCTCCAACCTCCTGAAGTATCTAAGTGCTCTCAGACATTCTTGATATTGAAGTCTCTGGAATGTCTTGGCTGTTATCTCAATTGCCTGTGCTTGGGACCTATTTATATTTGCACATTGGGGGCATGGTTACTAGTTTTCCAGACCTCAAATGTTACAGATGGTTACATCCGGTATATATTGTTGGTCATTGTTGTCTTTAAAACAGCCCAAACCTGTACCTCAAAAAAAAGTATGCAGCATTCTTCATGTTATAGCCAGCCATTCCAATAAAGATTATAGAATTTTGTTTAGCTGTCACAAATGATCCAAATCTGAAATTTGCTCTCTTTCAGAGGACACGACTGGATCAAAATAACACAGACAATGCAATTTAGGATCAAAAATTAGTTTTATTTTGGTATATTTCACATCATATTGTATGATTAGAAACAGCCCATCAGATGAAGTGCTTTACTCAGCTGCCTCTTTTCCCTGTAAAAACATAAAACAATTAATACATACAGTGCATACAATATGTGCCTGCATACACATCATACTCTCTAAAGCTTTTGTCTATCGTTAATTTTATGAAGCTTAAAGGGCCTGTTTGTAAGAATGAGAAATGCTTGTTAACAGCGACACCTGTGGCCGCTAAGTCAACGAAAGTCAGAGTCGGGCTCTCGCTTGCTCGCTCTAAAAAGACATGAACGAGCATCGGTCAAAACAGTGAGGCGACACACGTCAGCTAAAACCACAATATCACTCTATATTTCACCTGCTTGGCAGTAATGTTAGCTAACCAGACGAAGGTCTCTCCATGAATCACTGCTGATCCTAGTGTTGGCTTTTTCTGCTTCAGCCTCCCGACCGCGGTGGGAGGGAGACACCGGCACCCGGTCGGAGACGATAACGTTTGTCGCTGCGGAGCCCCGTCATTTCACAAGACACGGAAAACCTCTGTTGGTCTGGAGGAGCTTCAGCATTTATTTCTGCACAAACGTCCACTGTACATTCACTAGATATTCTCAGAGCTATGAAGTCTTCTGCAGTGTGTAGTATGCGCGCATGAATGTGAGGTGGAGCGAGCTGAGTGAAGGCAAGCAGGCAGGCAGAGGAGCAGAGGAGCAGAGTACAGCAGAGACTCCGGCCCTGGAGACCAAAGCTACAGTCTCCCCTGCGTACTACGACCGCGGCCAATATGCGAGCAATATGCGAGCAATATGCGAGCGCGCATGGGACACTAACCCGGTTGATTTATACGTGTAAGAAGTTACAAAGTCCTGCAAGTATAGTCCTTTTAAGGCTATAATGGTCATTTTTTTCAGCCATAACTAAAGCATTGTGTGACATAAGTTAGAGTAGGAGGAATTTTGTTTGATTTAATTTTCATTAAGCGAAATTGTGTATATATTTACCTTGCCAGAGTCACGGCTCTTGGCTCTCAGCTTGTTGACCTGTGACTCTGCAATGTCAGCACGCTCCTCGGCCTCCTCCAGCTCATGCTGGACCTTCCTGCACTTGGACAGATGAGTGTTGGCCTGCTCCTCCTGAAAAAACACAGAGATTGACATTTGTTAATGTCCTAAAAGACAAAAGGTCTGCTTTGTGTGAAATAAATCTGCCACATTATCAAGTTTTCAGTGATGAAAAGAAATAAGTTTTCCTTACCGCCTCCTCAGACTGCCTCTTGTAGGCCTTCACCTTGAGCTGCAACTTGTCAACCAGATCCTGCAGCCTGGTAACGTTTTTCTTGTCCTCTTCAGTCTGTGGAAGTTTATTTTAAAGTAAAATATAAAGTACATCTTGACATCTTTTTAGTAATAAGTTAAATCAACATAAGTTGATTTGTATGTTAACTTTAAAAGTGACTGTACCTGATAGGTGAGCTCCTTCACCCTCCTCTCATATTTGCGGACACCCTTGACAGCATCAGCTCCACGTCTCTGCTCAGCTTCAACCTCTGCCTCCAGCTCACGCACCTTTGAAAAAACAGAATATTCATAGAATATTTAGAATCCATATATTTTCCTACATTTGTTTGACTGCGCAAATCTTAACATAACTTTCTTACCCTAGACTCAAGTTTTTGGAGCTGCTTCTTGCCACCCTTCATGGCCAGGTTCTCAGCCTCATCCAGGCGGTGCTGTAGGTCCTTTACAGCGACCTCCAGGTTCTTCTTCATCCTCTCCAGGTGAGAGCTAGTATCCTGCTCCTTCTTCAGCTCCTCAGCCATCATAGCAGCCTAAAGGAGACAGCATAAAATACTAATGAGAAATATCTTGAAAAAACACATTGGAGTGGAAGTAAGACCAAATTTAATTTAAACCTACATCAGTGATGGCCTTCTTGGCCTTCTCCTCTGCATTTCTTGCTTCCTGAACAGTGTCATCCACTTCACCCTGGACCTGGACCAGGTCAGACTCAAGCTTCTTCTTGGTGTTCAGAAGGCTTGTGTTCTAAAAGTTGAAAAAGATTTAGTCATTTAATTTATCATGTGCCTCACGTTATTTAGAATCTCATTTGATTTTTTAATTATTGAAGAAATGATTGGGTTTGTTCACCTGAGAGTGCAGAAGTCCAACACGCTCACTGGCGTCCACAAGCTCCTGCTCAGCGATCTTGCGGCTTCTCTCTGTCTGTTCCAGAGCAGCTCTAAGTTCCTCAATTTCAGCCAACATGAGACCGTTCCTGCGATCCACCATAGCAGCTTGTTCCTTGAAGTCTTCCTGGGCTCTGACAGCATCATCAAGATGCAGTTGTGCATCCTAGTGAAAAAATTCCAGGAAAATATTCACATGAGTGCCAGAATGTACCTGCACTGACCATAGTCTGTGCAACAACTGTGTGTCTTACAATACCTTCAGCTGTGCTTGCACATTCCTCAGCTGCTTCTGGGACTCAGCTGCCTGGCGATTGGCGTGGCTCAGCTGAATCTCCATCTCATTCAGGTCTCCCTCCATCTTCTTCTTGATTCTCAGGGCATCGTTCCTGCTCCTGACCTCAGAATCCAGATTGCTCTGCATGGCGTCAATCACCCTCTGGCTGTTCCTCTTGATCTGCTCCATCTCCTCATCTTTCTCTGCCAGCTTCCTGTCCACCTCACCCTTAATCTGGTTGAGCTCCAGTTGGACACGCAGGATCTTAGACTCTTCGTGTTCCAGAGTTCCCTGATGATGTCAAAGAATGAAATATTCATTTATGCCTTCAAACCTTTTATTGTACATTTGTCCATGATTTTTTTTTTTTTCATAAGATCTCCCTAGAATTTTTTTACCTCAGCCTCTTCAAGAGCTGTCTGGATCTCAGACTTCTCCGTCTCCACCTGCTTCTTGGTCTTCTCCAGCTCATGGATACTCTTGCCAGTCTCGCCAATTTGTTCAGTCAGATCAGAGATCTCCTCTGCAGAGAGATACATGTGTTTTATATCGTTAAGCCTTAAAATGTAAAATAGAAACACTTAAATCTACACACATGCGTCTAATACAATATTCGGTTACATAATATAAAACTCACGTTGCAGGTTCTTGTTTTCACGCTTCATGGTCTCCAGGTGATCCAGAGTTTCCTCATAAGAGTTCTTCATCTTGAACAGCTCAGTGCTGAGAGAACGAGCCTCCTTCTGTGCTCCCTCAAGCTCTGCCTGACCCTCCTCGTACTTCTGTTTCCACTCTGCCAACACCTTAATGTCACAGTTAATAGAGTTTAGTTGGTTAGCAACATCAAGACAAATAAATATATCTATGTCATTGTTTGTATGGCCTGGCCACACAAAGTAAACAATGCTACCTTGTCAAAGTTCCTCTGCTTCTTGTCCAGGTTGGCAGCCAGACCATTGGCCCTCTCCACATCAATCATGAGGTCCTCCACCTCACTCTGGAGCCTCTGTTTGGTTTTCTCAAGAGAAGCACACTTGGAATTCACTGCCTCAATCTGTTCCTCAGCCTCCTGAAGGCGCTGGGCCAGCTTTTTCCTGTTTGGAAAAGGTAAGATTTGTCTCTCAGTCAAATTGTTAAAGTTACAAATACTTATTCCAGATATGTTTGCATATATTAAATACAAATAATTACATCTTTTTTAGAACCTAAATGAACATATGAAAGATGCTATATTCTAAAATGTATGCCCCAAAATAATACACTGAACACATTTAAAATGATTGGATACCATTGTTTAAATGCAAGTATTGACAAAAACAATGCAGTTGTCAGTTGAGTTATGCTAAAATGCTTCACTTCTGAACTGGCCATTTAATTGTTTGAATGTTACTCACTTGGATTCCTCAAGCTCCTCAGTGCGCTGGATGGCATCAGTTTCATACTTAGATCTCCACTGAGCCACCTCGCTGTTGGCCTTGGACATTCCACGCTGCAGTTCAGCTTTGGCCTCCTGCTCTTCCTCAAACTGCTCCCTCAGCAGATCACAGTCATGGCGAGCTGATTGCAGTCCATGGGCAAGAGCATTCTTGGCCTGGTGTAAGAAATATTATTGAATTCACAAAATGTCCTCATCCCAAACAAATAATACAAATACACACTTAGTTGTGGTTTCTTACCTTAACCTCCTCTTCAGTCGTTCTCTTCAGCTCCTCAATCTGCTGTGTGTAAGCCTGTTTGCCTCTGGTCAGCTGGGAGACGAGAGCTTCTTTCTCTTCAATTTGACGGCCGAACTCACCTAGTGTGGAAGATGTCTCAATACATTAGTTTATGTTTTGTCTCTCAATAACCTACAAAATATTTCATTCATGGATAACTTGTAGATACCATTTTCTGTCAGGAGACGTGCTTTCTGTGCATTTGAATCATTGATTTGACGGACATTTTCATCATTCTTGGTCTTCAGTTCGCTAAATTGGTCCTCAAGAGTACGGCACATCTTTTCAAGATTTCCCTAATGAGGAAAAGACAAATGAGAACCGTGATCAGATTTTATTTATAATGTTAATAACCTTATTTACAATTCTAATTTGTGTATTAAAATAGCATGTAATGCATTGTGTACCTTTGCTTTAGCAACGTTCTCCATGTTGCTGGAGAGGTCATCAATCTCCATCTTGTATTCACTCTTTTCCTTCTCAAGCTTCTGCTTAACACGCTGGAGGTTGTCAATCTGCTCTCCCAGCTCAGCAACGCTGTCAGCCTGCTTCTTGCGAAGAGCAGCAGCAGTGGCTTCATGCTGCAGAGTGGATTCCTCAAGGTCACGACGGAGCTTCTGGAACTCAGCCTCCCGCTTCTTGTTCATCTCAATCTGAGCAGCAGTGGCACCACCGGCCTCCTCCAGCCTCTCACTGATCTCCTCAAGTTCCCTGGAGAGGTCAGCTCTCTGCTTCTCAACCTTGGCACGAGCAGCGCGCTCAGCCTCAATCTCCTCCTCCAGTTCCTCAATACGAGCCTGTTGAATGTAGATGTAATGTCTTTAAGTAAACTTTCACTTTTAATACACAAAATAGGAAATGTATACAGTAATGTTTTGTGTAACACAATATGTCACCTGAAGCTCCTTGATCTTCTTCTGAAGCTGAGCACCCATTGACTGCTCATCTTCAATCTTGCTGAGGAACTGACTGATTTCAAAGTCCTTCCTGTGAGAGTGATAGATAAAGTATAGAGTTCATGCAGTTGACCACAATTTTAAAAGAATGATTGTTGTACAAATTAAAAAACTATATTACTTTTTAATTTTCTCATCAGACTGCTGCTTTTCATTTTCAAGATCCATGACGGATTCCTGGGCCAGTTTCAGATCACCCTCAAGCTTCCTCTTGGCTCTCTCAAGGTCCATACGCAGCTTCTTTTCTTGCTCCAGAGAACCTTCAAGCTGTATAAATAATATGAGTTTTTAATTATCACATTCAAGAAGAAACTTGCTTTGCCAATCCAAGTGTCTTTGTAAACTTACATCATCCACTTGCTGCTCAAGC
This sequence comes from Sebastes fasciatus, assembly GCF_043250625.1. Lineage (NCBI taxonomy): Eukaryota > Metazoa > Chordata > Actinopteri > Perciformes > Sebastidae > Sebastes > Sebastes fasciatus. Next base: position 12,897,785 of record NC_133798.1, on the reverse strand, counting down.
TTGGTCTTGGCCTTGGTCAGAGTGTTGACTTTGTCTTCCTCAGCCTGCAGGTCATCAAGAGTCTGCTGATGAGCCTCCTGAAGGGCTTTCTTTTCCTTGGTCAGCTTAGCAACGCTCTCATCCTGAGAGGCCATCTCCTCGGTCAGGTTCTTCACCTAAGTGTACCAAGAAAGTACGTGTCAATAAATGGTAATCACTATAATTGTACTTGATCTGATGGACTGATTATTAATTGCGAACCTTGTTCTCAGTGGCATGTTTCTCCTTCTCCACTTTGGCCAAGGTAAGCTCCAGGTCATCAATATCCTTCTTGAGCTCAGAGCATTCATCCTCCAGCTTTCTCTTCTTGGCAGTGAGCTCAGCATTGATTTCCTCTTCATCCTCCAGTCTCTCAGTTGTCTCTTTGAGTTTGGCCTCCATCTGGATCTTACCTTTGATAAGTCCCTCACATCTCTCCTCAGCGTCTGACAGATTCTCTCCTTCCTAGTCCATTTTATGAAAATAGATGTTAGCACATTAACATTGAAAAACGTGAAAAAGCATAACTGCCTGTTGATGTGTACTTACAGATGCGATTTGCAGCTGCAGATCATTCTTCTCCTGCAGAATGGACACCATCTTCTCCTCCAGTTCCTTCTTCTTTGCCAGGGCAGCAGCCAAGTCAGTTTTCATCTTATCATAGTTCTCCTTCATATTTGCCAGCTCCTTCTCAGTTTCAGCAGTCTTCAGCAGAGGCTTGATCTTGTAGTACACCTTCATCCATGGCCAGTGTTTCACATTCATGAACGAGCGGATATTGTACTGGATGGTATATATGGCATCCCTGTGTAATAGAAGTTGCTGTTAGGGGCAAAGTAATATTCATTATTCATCCCATGACTGTGCAAGTCAAAATGTACTGTTTTCAACATGCCTGGTCGCCGTCATTTTCACAAACTCCTTTCTCATGACGTAACCACGGCACAAAGCCTGAGTCATGGTGACCAGAGATGACAGTTTTTCATCCCTCATTTCTTCAAGGGTACCCAGCAGACCGGCCTTGAAGAACACCTGAACAAACAAAAATTAAAAAATGAATGTAGGATGAACTCTGATAGCGAATACTTCACACCCTGTAAAACAAACAAACAAACAAACAAACAAGGATCATTTTTCGTTTAGTACGCAAGCATATCGGAAGCCTTTTTCACTCATATGTAATACACTATCATTTTGCGGCTGTCTGCAGCTAAACTGCAGTTCACTGTGTAATGCTTCCTCTGAACAGAAAATTTCAGTCCTGCTGTGTGTTTAGTTCCGTAAGCTCTGTTAGCTCTATTAGCCCTGTGAGCTGTTAGCTCTGCCAAACACACGGCAGGACTCTGCTGCCCACCAGCTTTACAGACATGCTAACTTTATGACAATCCTATGCAATTTTGGGAAAAAACCATGCAGTTTGTTGAATGCAGTATAAATCTGTTATTTTCGGTTATTCTAAAAATGATGTGTTTGAATATTTCTGCATACTGGGGTCCCTAAACAGTCTTGGAATTGCATAAAGTTGGGTATCAATGTAAAGCTGAGACTCTTGTGGATCCAATGAGCCCAATTGTATTCATGTTTGATGATGTTAGTCCCCATAGTAGCCATTTCATACAGTGAGACCATTTTTTTTTAGTAATTTGACCTTACTGTTTAAAATGACTTGTGGTGACCTCTAGGATAATCACAGCCTCATGAAACTTTAAAACCAGACACTAGAGACCATAGGGCAGTCAGTGTCTTAATGGTTTTCCTAGGTATATTGACAATAAGGGGGTTTCTGAGCAGTTTCCAGAACAGAAGTGCTCGCCATCAAATCGCCAAAAAATGAAATTCTTGCAGACATCACCTAATGCCAAAGTTCTAAGATTTCTAAGATAAAATTTCACAATTTATTTTCATGTTTATTTCTGATTCATGACTAGAACAACTAGACACACAGTGCTGAGCTGCATCTGCAATTTATATTCAGGTTCCCAGCTTTCAGATGATTTACCACTATGTGACATATACTGCTGACCTGCTATCTTCCCCTAAAGACCCACTGTTCCCCGCACCCCCCCAAAAAAAGACAAAAAATGGTCTATTGTGGGTCTCAAAGGGTTAACCGAAAAACAATCAAACACACTGGACTGAACAACTTAACCTCCTTGGTAATTATTCTTCAGTAAAATAAGGAAATCAAGTGCTTACCTTGGTGTGTCCGAATTTGTACTCATCATGAGGAACATCAATTGACCCAAGCAGCTTCTCTGAAGCCTTCTTGTTGTCAATGAACTGTCCGTCAGGGATGACACTGGCATTCAGTACCTTGTACCTTTAATGAGATAATTAATGGTCAGTGTGAGCATTTTATTTCAATAATCTGCATCAAAATGTTATTAAAATGTCCATTGATACCTCTGTTTGAAGTCAGCATAGATGATTCTGCTGGGGAAACCTTTTCTGCAGATTCTAATACCCTCCAGCACACCGTTACACCTGAGCTGATGGATAACCAGGAAGTTCTCCATGAGACCTGTAAAAAAGACATTTCATAACAATTTCTTTGAATAAATAGTCTCAGTTGAAGCAGCCCCATTTTAAGTAAACCATACCAACAAAGTGTCGAGATTATGATCTCTATGTACCTGGAGTCTTTGACTCATTGGGAATCAGGCAGCGCACAAAGTGAGGATGGGTGGCCCTCAAGTTAGTCATCAGCTTGCCCAAGTTCTCCTGTAGATGTAAAAAGTTTTATCATGACATGTAACAATTTTGAGTTTGTGTATAAACTTGTTTGCCATGTTGAAGCTTACCCTAAACTGTGAAGACACAGTCTGCATAGAACCACCCTTCTTCTTGCCTCCCTTCTTGGAAGCCTCTGTTGATAATTTTAAGTAGACATGCTTTTTTAGAACAACACATCACATTTATATGAACACATGCTACTGTTGAAAACATTCAGTATCTATAACCTTAAAATGTGTTTTAGTTTACTGTGGAAACTTTCATACCCTCAACAACAGGAGGATACAGAACAGGCAGCAGTTTCACTGAGGACTTCTGGTACAGCTGAATGACAGACTCATTCAGTGGATCCTTGTTCTTGTCCAGCCAGCCACCGATATTGTAGTCCACGGTACCAGCATAGTGCACCAGGGAGAAGTGGGCCTCAGCCTTGCCTTTGGCGGGCTTTGGCTTCTCAAATGCTTTGTTTTTGCCAAGATGCTGGTCATACAGCTTGTTCTTGAAGGATGTGTCTGTGGCCTTGGGGAACATGCACTCCTCTTCAAGGATGGAGAAGATACCCATGGGCTTGAAAAAAGCGGGAAGAAGTGTCATTGAGTGATACATTACGTCAAATTAAGAACAATTATATATAATAACAAAATGAAGTGATTACCTTTTCAATCAGCTCGATGCAGGCAGCCAAGTCCATGCCAAAGTCAATGAACTCCCAGATAATACCCTCCTTCTTGTACTCCTCTTGCTCCAGGACAAACATGGTGTGGTTGAAAAACTGTTGCAGTTTCTCATTGGTGAAGTTGATGCACAGCTGCTCCAGTGTGTTGAACTGCGAGGAGACAAATACTCAGTATAATCTCTTGTAGGCAATAAGAATGATTCTGTCATAGAAAGTATTGGCTGGTCAATTGTTGGAAATGAAGCTTACATCAAAGATTTCAAAGCCAGCGATATCCAGGACACCGATGTAGTACTGCCTCGCCTGTTTAGTGTCCAACATCTGGTTGATACGGATGACCATCCACAAGAACATCTTCTCATAGATAGACTTGGCGAGGGCAGGCACTGAGTTCATCACCTAAATAAAAACAAGGATGTTATTTGATTGTCAGTCAATCATTTTGTAAAATAATGGATTACTAGTATTTTTAATTTGTGAGATAAATGAAACAAAAAATCCATCTAAGATGGTCCTTGACTTATTATGCATTATGCATTTAGCATTCAATGTGTAAAACTCATGGAAAATAGTAATAAATTGAACACTGACATTGCATTTCTTTGTTTCTAATAAATCCTGCACTACATTATTTTAGTAGAACTAACTAAATAGTAGAATATTGGATATTGATAATTTATGTTTACCTGAGGTACAGTCTGTCCCTTGGTGACATACTCATTTCCGACTTTCACTCTGGGATAGCACAGAGCCTTCAGCATGTCAGCCGAGTTCAGACCCAGCAAGTAAGCAACCTTGTCAGCCTCTGAAAATAGTTCAGTGATTTCCATCATGATATGAACAGAAACAAGTATGATTAAACTTTTTTTTACTGTTGTTCCCAAGCTATTCACTTTGAGCTGACATTAAATACTCACCCTCTGTGCCGTCTGGCTCAGCCTGCTCCTCACGCTGCTTCTGCTTGAACTTCATGCTACCATGGTGGAGGATAGCACCAGTATTCTTGTAGATGCTCATCTTCTCTTCATTAGTGAAGCCCAGGATATCAATAGCATTCTGAGTACAAAAGATGTGTCCACACAAAACATAATCATTGTAGAAAATGCACTTTTGATGTTGCATTTAATGCAGAATATATTTAAATATTTTGAAGTGAAGATCACTCACATCAGTGGCTTCCAGCTCAACTTTGTCATCAATGCTGGCCACAGTGATCTGACCCATGCTGCACATTGGGAAGTCGTAGGGGTTGGTTGTGATGAGTGCCAAATCTGGAAATCAAAAAAGGGTGAAAATGTTCATAACATTTTTTTCATATGAAAACTATAAGTATGTTAAACGTGCAAATTCTCAATCTGTTTACCAATCAGCTCCGGTATGTGGGCGGTCATCATCTGATAGAAGATGTGGTAGCCCCTCTCAGCAGGAAGCTGGAATGTCACTCTAGACTTCTCCAGCAGATCTAAAAATATTGTTCGTAAGTCACAGCCCGGTCAATTGTCAATTCCAGTCATTTGTATGTACTTTGAGGATTGTTACTTACATGTCTCAATATCAGCACTAGCCAGTTTGCCAGTTGCGCCGAAATGGATTCTGATGAATTTACCCTGTTTGGAACAAAGGGATGTTTAATGTCCCTCCACATGGGCAATCTTTAACAAGACCTCTCATTTGTAGAAATCATTTCATACTTACAAAACGAGAAGAGTTGTCATTCCTCACAGTTTTGGCGTTACCATAGGACTCCAGCAGGGGATTGGCTGCAATAATCTGATCCTCCAGTGACCCCTATAATCCAGGTTTAGAATTTATTTTTGGTTAATGACTTTATTTTTCTCTGGAAAAAATATTCCTTAGGTAAAGATCCTTGAATTGTAATCATCAGTAACATACCTTTGAAGTGTCCCTCTTCTTGGCCCCCTCAACTGAGATTGTTGCAAAGTACTGGATGACACGCTTGGTGTTCACAGTCTTTCCAGCACCAGACTCTCCACTAGGTATGGACACAGATATATAAGTATTTGATCAAGATATTTGACTATGCTAAACACATTAAACAAATGTAAATGTAACAAACTTACGTGATCAAGACAGACTGGTTCTCCCTATCTGTTGAATCCAAAACAAAGGAATTAACTATGTTTTACTGCAACAGAAACCTCATAGTGACAGATTCTACATTGTTATAGTCATGACTTACCAGTCGCCATGAACTGATAAGCGTTGTCAGAGACAGAGAAGATGTGGGGTGGAGCCTCCATACGCTTCTTGCCTCTATAGGCAGCTACACATTCAGCATCGTACACTGGGAGCCACTTGTAGGGGTTCACAGTGGCACAGAACAACCCAGAGTAGGTCTGAAAGTGATCATAGATATTCACCCGTTAACTATGTTTCCTACTAGTATAGCCATTTTCAATAGTTGTCTTTTCTCATAAAGCAGATTGTCTTACGTAGATCATCCATGCTGCATAACGCTCTTTGAGGTTATACAGCACAGAGGCTTCATTGAGATGGGTCATCATGGCCATGTCCTCAATCTTGTCATACTTTGGAGGGTTCATTGGAGAGACATCAGCTTCTTTAACTACCTTTTCCTGTAACACAACATTTGTCACAATGAGAACTGATCATATTGAAAACCCAGTTGACTCTGACTTTACGATACCAACCTCCTGAGTGTCAAGGACTTTGACGGTGACTTTGTCACCATCTTTCTTGATGATCGTTCCCTTCAAGTACAGCTCCTTGACATCGGCCACGTAGCAGGCACTCTTGGCATCAAATGGGGCAGTTTGAGCCTCAATCCTCTCCCTCTCTGGTTTACGAAGGTAAATGGAGGCTTTGCCGTATTGGGCCATCTCCGCGTCCGTACTCATGGTGCCGGCTGATGTCTGTTAAATAATTTTAAAGGAACTGCCAACATTATACCAATGTTTTAAGGGCATGTAATTAAACAGCATTCTCTAAATTCTGCTGAATAGTAAACATATCCATACTGAATCCATGTCTGTGTATCGTTACTGTACAGGTGGGCTTCAACTTTACTCAAAGTCCTTTTCAGACTTAGATTTTACTGAGAATAAATACTAACATATTGTTGTGTTTTGTCAAAATGTTTGGATGAATAACTCTAGACATGCAATGAATGAGACAAATTTTACATAAGTAGTAAACGCTTGTAAAGAAAAATTAAACATTTGAAAGTTGTCCTTACCTGACCACCTCTATGTCAACAGTATTCACCAATCCTGTTCAAAACAGGTTTTATTGTTATTAAGTAGGTGTAAAACAAGTTTTACTCAACAAATGATTCTATTAACATAACTTATTTCTTTAATGAAGAACAAATTAAAATGGTCTCAAGATTAAGAGCATAAAGTCTTACCACAAGGAGGAACTCAGGTCTTCAGTGGCACACACGGTTGTGTTCTCAAGTAGCCTTTATATTGAATCAGGTTTTGATGACACAGTAGAAGTTAATTATGGTATACACACCAAATGTGGTGGGGCTGGCAGTCAGGAAGAAAACGTAAGTTGAAATTGTATCAGCTGATGTTTCAGGTTTCAGTTATTATTGCCAGGTCTGCATTTTTGCTTAGTCATTACTTCAATTTAAAGTTTATTTAAGGCTCTTGAACAACATTTATATAAGGTATACTAATTTAAAAATACATCAGTGTTCTATTTTCCTAAACTTTTTAAATTGTAATACATGTTTATTTTTTAAAAGTAATTGTTTTTAAAGTATAAGTTGTGTAATAATTTTTAATTTACAGAACCTTATTGTGATCGTACAATTTAAACAAAATAATATAAGTATGTCATGAATGACTAAAGTAATAATTTTTTTTTTTACTAGTAAGCATGATAAAGTCTTTCAGTTTTGAATCAGCATGAGCATAGTATTGTGACCAGTGACCATAGCACTAAACAACCACAGCAAGAATCAGTAATGTAAAGAAACTATTATGAAAAAAATAAACAATTAATAATAATAATAATAATAATAATAAATTCAACTTATATAGCTCTTTTAAAGAACTCAAAGATGCTTTACATTATCGGGGGAAACGGTGTGAGACAAAGAGGAGACAGACGACACACACAGGCGCACTCTCATACATACACACGGACAAATGGGTACGGGGAGGGGGGGGGCTAGCAGTAGGCAGAGGAGAAAAGATGGGTCTTGAGGCAGGACTGGAATAGGGTGAGGGAATCAGACTGTCTAATGCCTTGTGGGAGGGAGTTCCAAAGTTTGGGAGCTGCCCTTGAGAATGCTCTGTCCCCAAAGCTGCGGAGGTTGGACTTGGGGGTGGAACGTAGACCAGCTGAGGTGGATCTGAGGGACCGTTGGGGTTGGTAGGGGGAGAGGAGGTCAGAGAGGTAGGGGGGAGTAAGTTGGTGGAGGGCTTTGTAGGTGAGGGTCAGGATTTTGTAGGAGATCCGGTGGGAGACAGGGAGCCAGTGGAGGTCTTTGAGTACTGGGGTAATGTGATGCCAGGATTTGGTGTGGGTGAGGAGTCGGGCAGCTGCATTCTGGACCAGCTGGGGTTTATTGATGGAGGTGGTGCTGATGCCGTAGAGGAGAGAGTTGCAGTAATCAAGGCGGGAGGAGATGAAGGCGTGAATGAGCTTCTCGGCAGCGGGGGGTGTGAGTGAGGGTCGGATCTTTGCAATGTTGCGTAGGTGGTAGAAGGATATTTTGACAAGTTGGCGGATGTGGGGCTCAAGGGAGAGGGTGGGGTCAATTAAAATAACAAAGATCCTTGAAATAGTATCAGTTAATCCCCTATCTAGGCTACTCCTCTTTATCTGATAGAAGAACAGTGATCTCAGTGTGGAGGTTGAATATTCTCTGAACAGTTGATATATGCTTTCCTATTGAACACATAAAACTCCCTTCTCTGACACTTTTGGTCACTTTTGGACTTTTCTAGCTGGATGCATTTGATTAATGCCAAAAGTAAACCCTCAAGCTGTGCTGGGATGCCAGTATTCATTGAACTGCCTTAATCAAAAGCGTTAGCCTCCAAAGAAAGATTTTAAGCAAGAATTTATCTTGAATTAAGCCACCTATGCATTTAATCCCATGCAACATTTCAATGTTGGAATTACAATGACAATACCCAAACCCATTTTTCCCTTCTCCTCAAACAGTTTCTCCAACCTCCTGAAGTATCTAAGTGCTCTCAGACATTCTTGATATTGAAGTCTCTGGAATGTCTTGGCTGTTATCTCAATTGCCTTTGCTTGGGACCTATTTATATTTGCACATTGGGGGCACGGTTACTAGTTTTCCAGACCTCAAATGTTACAGATGGTTACATCCGGTATATATTGTTGGTCATTGTTGTCTTTAAAACAGCCCAAACCCGTACCTCAAAAAAAAGTATGCAGCATTCTTCATGTTATAGCCAGCCATTCCAATAAAGATTATAGAATTTTGTTTAGCTGTGTCACAAATGATCCAAATCTGAAATTTGCTCTCTCTCGGAGGACACGACCAGATCAAAATAACACAAACACATTTGAAAAGAAAGATATCGATGGACGATTTGTTCTGGTCCGGGGGTATCTGCAAGGTGTTTTAGTCACTTTTCTGAATGTCTATGCTCCCCCAGGATCTGAATGGAAATTCTATAAACAAATCTTTGAATTGATAAGCTCTGAGGCCCAGGGCATCCTAATTTGCGGGGGGGGGGGGACTTTAATGTCAGACTTCACATGACCCTGGATACTTCGAAATCTTATTATTCAGAAGAAAAGAAAACTACCAAAAATATAAAATTAATGATGGGAGAGCTAGGACTCTCAGACATATGGAGGGATTTGAACCCGACAAAGAGGGACTATACCTTTTATTCTCATCCGTACTCTGTCTATTCCAGGCTTGACTATTTTCTTACATTTCAAAGAGATTTATTTCGGGTGATAAATTGCAATATTGGGACCATGGACTTATCAGACCACGCCCCAATCTCTATGGATTTATTATTAGGTTCTGAAAAGAAGAGAACTATCTGGAGGTTAAACACAGTGATTCTAAATCAAATGATGCAGCAAATAAGGAAAGATATTAAAGACTATTTTGAGGAAAATGACAACGGGGAAGTTTCCCCACCGATTCTTTGGGATGCTTGCAAGGCCGTTCTTAGGGGGAAAATTATAGGCTATTGCTCTAAATTGAAAAAGCAGAGAAAAGAAAAATTGGATCGGTTACAAAAAGAATTAAAAGAATTAGAGAATCTACATAAAAAGACACTGAATCAAAGAACAAAAATGGAAATAGATAGGAAAAAGAACGAAATAAATGAAAACTTGTCAGACGATATTAAAAGAAAGCTGATTTTTTTAAAACAAAGATATTATGAAGCAGGAGGAAAATTGGCTAAATTACTCGCTTATAAATTAAAAAAGCAACAAGCAGAAAATGCAATTTATAAAATAAAGGATCCTACAACAAATTCCATACACTGCAAAGTAGAGGATATACAACGATCATTTGAAACTTTTTATAAAAATGTATATACACAGCCCAAAATAGATGAAACGAAGATGGAAGCCTTTTTTTGACCTGATTAAACTACCAAAGGTGACAGATGAACAAAATGAGTGTCTAATTAATGAAATTAAGGATCAAGAAATTAAAGAGGCAATATCAAATTTAAAACCTAATAAAGCACCAGGACCAGATGGTTTTCCTTCTGAGTGGTACAAGGAAATGAGAGATCTGCTGACCCCCAAAATGAAGAACACGTTTAACCATGTACTCAGGACTGGCATGACTCCTCCTTCTTGGAGAGAAGCTGTGATTTTTTTGATACCAAAAGAGGGTAAAGATAAACTTGAATGTGGAAGTTATCGGCCGATAAGTGTACTGAATCAAGATTATAAGATCTTTACCTACAATTTCGCAAAGAGGTTAGGAAAAATCCTCCCCCAAATAATAAGTTTAGATCAGACGGGTTTTATTCAGCAAAGGCAGACTCAAGATAACATTCGCCGAACATTACATGTGATTGATCATATTGTTGAAAACAAACTCGAGGCAGTGTTATTGAGCCTTGATGCCGAAAAGGCGTTTGATCGAGTTAATTGGGAGTTTTTATATAGAGTTTTGGGGCAATTTGGATTTCATCAGACCTTTTATTAAAACTATTCAAGCATTATATAATAGCCCAAAGGCAAGAATAAAATTAAATGGAGCCGTATCAAACTTATTCGGCCTGGAAAGAGGGACAAGACAGGGCTGTCCAATAAGTCCATTATTGTTTGCTTTTTTTATTGAAGCATTAAGGCAGGGGATCACTCAGGATTAAAATATTACAGATATAAAATTGTTGGACCAAGATCATACAATTTCTTTATTTGTGGATGACGTTTTAGTTAACTTTTCGAACCCAGAGAGCTCAATTTTGAAATTAATGTCATTTTTGGAGGTTTTTAATTCCATTTCAGGTTATAAATTGAATATTTTAAAGACCCAAATTTTAAGTTTCAAATACAAGCCTAGTCAGACCATAAGTTCTAATTTTCAATTAAACTCGGATTTGGATCACATTAGATATCTAGGAGTAAACATCCCAAAAGACCTAACAAAATTGTATGCCTTAAATTTTAATCTGTTAAATCAGAAAATAAAAGAAGACATAAATAGATGGAATCTAATTCCAATATTAAGTTTTGAGTCAAGAATTGAGTCAGTAAAAATGAATATCTTGCCTAGGATATTATATTTGTTTCAGACTCTTCCAATTGAAATAACTGATAAACAATTCAACGAATGGGATAAATTGATTTCACGTTATATTTGGCAAGGGAAAAAACCAAGGATAAGATTTTACACTCTTCAATTGGCGAAGAATAAGGGAGGACTTGCACTCCCCTGCCTAAAAAATTATTGTATATCGGCCCAATTGAGGACTTTGTATTGTTGGTGTAATCCTGATTACCAAGCGAGATGGAAAGAAATTGAAGGGAATATATCTGGGACAGTCCCAATTCAGGCACGGTTAGGGGACAACAGTCTTATTAAAAATTTGATGGAAACAGGTAATAGATAGATTAATTTATCTTTGAAATTATGGTTAAATATCATCACTAAGAGTGGCTCACTTGAAGAGATAAAGATTCTGGTGCTCCCATGACCTTGATTTCACCCCAAATAAATTGGATGCAAGCTATAAGGGTTGGGTTACTCGAGGCCTCTCCTCATACTGTACCTTTTTCAACAAGGGGACATTGACTGATTTTCAGACATTGAAAAGACTATATGGGTTAAATAATAGTGACTTTTTTAGATTTCTTCAGGTACGCCATCACATAAATAGTTCTATGTTAGAGAGTCACAAGGCATCGAAAACAACCTATTGAACGTTTTTAGAAGTGCCTATAAAACAGATTCGAGGCTTAAAGTAATTTCAAGAATATATAGAGGACTTCAGGAGGCTGAAATAGCAAGCACACATGAAACAAAAATGGGAACGCGAAACTAATAGCTGCATTCTAGAAGAAGTTTGGTTACAATATTGTGAATTTCAATGGAAGATATCGAGCTCAACCTTAAGGAGAGCGTTTGGCTGGAAGACTGTTAGTAGATTTTTTATTACACCTGCTCAAAAGTCTCATCATTCAGGCTCTTCCAGCTGCTGGAGGAACTGTGGCTCTCAGGTAGCTAACCACTATCACCTGTTTTGGGCCTGTCCAAAAGTAAATTCTTTTTGGCGTAAGATTTACACAGAATTAGTTACCATATTTGGTACAAACATAGTCTTTAAGTGGGACGAACTCCTGTTTGGTCTTCTACTTTCAACATCTACAAATATAAAAAAAAAAATACTTATTTGGAATATTGAGTGTAGCTGCTAGAAAAGCAATAACTAAGAAATGGCTTAAACCAGATACCCCATTATTAGAGAACTGGTATGATGATATTTCAATTCATTGTAAAATGTGGAAAAGTTGGTTCTCATCATATATGTTTATAATTAAGTATGTTTATGTAAATGTCAGAGTAAAACCAAATAAAGGAAAAGGAAAATGAAGAAAAACAAAAACAAAATAACACAGACAATGCAATTTAAGATCAAAAAATAGTTTTATTGTGGTACATTTCACATCATATTGTATGATTAGAAAGAACCCATCAAATGAAGTTCTTTACTCAGCTGCCTCTTTTCCCTGTAAAAACATAAAACAATAAATACATACAGTACATACAATATGTGCCTGCATACACATACTCTCTAAAGCTTTTGTTTATCGTTAATTTTATGAAGCTTAACGCTATAATGGTCATTTTTTTCAGTCATAACTAAAGTATTGTGTGATATAAATTAAAGTAAGAGGAATTTCGTTTGATTTAATTTTCATTAAGCGAAATTGTGTATATATTTACCTTGCCAGAGTCACGGCTCTTGGCTCTCAGCTTGTTGACCTGTGACTCTGCAATGTCAGCACGCTCCTCGGCCTCCTCCAGCTCATGCTGGACCTTCCTGCACTTGGACAGATGAGTGTTGGCCTGCTCCTCCTGAAAAAACACAGAGATTGACATTTGTTAATGTCCTAAAAGACAAAAGGTCTGCTTTGTGTGAAATAAATCTGCCACATTATCAAGTTTTCAGTGATGAAAAGAAATAAGTTTTCCTTACCGCCTCCTCAGACTGCCTCTTGTAGGCCTTCACCTTGAGCTGCAACTTGTCAACCAGATCCTGCAGCCTGGTAACGTTTTTCTTGTCCTCTTCAGTCTGTGGAAGTTTATTTTAAAGTAAAATATAAAGTACATCTTGACATCTTTTTAGTAATAAGTTAAATCAACATAAGTTGATTTGTATGTTAACTTTAAAAGTGACTGTACCTGATAGGTGAGCTCCTTCACCCTCCTCTCATATTTGCGGACACCCTTGACAGCATCAGCTCCACGTCTCTGCTCAGCTTCAACCTCTGCCTCCAGCTCACGCACCTTTGAAAAAACAGAATATTCATAGAATATTTAGAATCCATATATTTTCCTACATTTGTTTGACTGCGCAAATCTTAACATAACTTTCTTACCCTAGACTCAAGTTTTTGGAGCTGCTTCTTGCCACCCTTCATGGCCAGGTTCTCAGCCTCATCCAGGCGGTGCTGCAGGTCCTTAACAGCGACCTCCAGGTTCTTCTTCATCCTCTCCAGGTGAGAGCTAGTATCCTGCTCCTTCTTCAGCTCCTCAGCCATCATAGCAGCCTAAAGGAGACGGCATAAAATACTAATGAGAAATATCTTGAAAAAACACATTGGAGTAGAAGTAAGACCAAATTTAATTTAAACCCACATCAGTGATGGCCTTCTTGGCCTTCTCCTCTGCATTTCTTGCTTCCTGAACACTGTCATCCACCTCACCCTGGACCTGGACCAGGTCAGACTCAAGCTTCTTCTTGGTGTTCAGAAGGCTTGTGTTCTAAAAGTTGAAAAAGATTTAGTCATTTAATTTATCATGTGCCTCACGTTATTTAGAATCTAATTAGATTTTTTAATTATTGAAGAAATGATTGGGTTTGTTCACCTGAGAGTGCAGAAGTCCAACACGCTCACTGGCGTCCACAAGCTCCTGCTCAGCGATCTTGCGGCTTCTCTCTGTCTGTTCCAGAGCAGCTCTAAGTTCCTCAATTTCAGCCAACATGAGACCGTTCCTGCGATCCACCATAGCAGCTTGTTCCTTGAAGTCTTCCTGGGCTCTGACAGCATCATCAAGATGCAGTTGTGCATCCTAGTGAAAACATTCCAGGAAAATATTCACATGAATGCCAAAATGTACCTGCACTGACCATAGTCTGTGCAACAACTGTGTGTCTTACAATACCTTCAGCTGTGCTTGCACATTCCTCAGCTGCTTCTGGGACTCAGCTGCCTGGCGATTGGCGTGGCTCAGCTGAATCTCCATCTCATTCAGGTCTCCCTCCATCTTCTTCTTGATTCTCAGGGCATCGTTCCTGCTCCTGACCTCAGAATCCAGATTGCTCTGCATGGCGTCAATCACCCTCTGGCTGTTCCTCTTGATCTGCTCCATCTCCTCATCTTTCTCTGCCAGCTTCCTGTCCACCTCACCCTTAATCTGGTTGAGCTCCAGTTGGACACGCAGGATCTTAGACTCTTCGTGTTCCAGAGTTCCCTGATGATATCAAAGAATGAAATATTCATATCTCCCTTCAAACCTTTTATTGTACATTTGTCCATGATTTTTTTTTTTTTCATAAGATCTCCCTAGAATTTTTTTTACCTCAGCCTCTTCAAGAGCTGTCTGGATCTCAGACTTCTCCGTCTCCACCTGCTTCTTGGTCTTCTCCAGCTCATGGATACTCTTGCCAGTCTCACCAATTTGTTCAGTCAGATCAGAGATCTCCTCTGCAGAGAGATACATGTGTTTTATATCGTTAAGCCTTAAAATGTAAAATAGAAACACTTAAATCTACACACATGCGTCTAATACAATATTCGGTTACATAATATAAAACTCACGTTGCAGGTTCTTGTTTTCACGCTTCATGGTCTCCAGGTGATCCAGAGTTTCCTCATAAGAGTTCTTCATCTTGAACAGCTCAGTGCTGAGAGAACGAGCCTCCTTCTGTGCTCCCTCAAGCTCTGCCTGACCCTCCTCGTACTTCTGTTTCCACTCTGCCAACACCTTAATGTCACAGTTAATAGAGTTTAGTTGGTTAGCAACATCAAGACAAATAAATATATCTATGTCAGTGTTTATATGGCCTGGCCACACAAAGTAAACAATGCTACCTTGTCAAAGTTCCTCTGCTTCTTGTCCAGGTTGGCAGCCAGACCATTGGCCCTCTCCACATCAATCATGAGGTCCTCCACCTCACTCTGGAGCCTCTGTTTGGTTTTCTCAAGAGAAGCACACTTGGAATTCACTGCCTCAATCTGTTCCTCAGCCTCCTGAAGGCGCTGGGCCAGCTTTTTCCTGTTTGGAAAAGGTAAGATTTGTCTCTCAGTCAAATTGTTAAAGTTACAAATACTTATTCCAGATATGTTTGCATATATTAAATACAAATAATTACATCTTTTTTAGAACCTAAATGAACATATGAAAGATGCTATATTCTAAAATGTATGCCCCAAAATAATACACTGAACACATTTAAAATGATTGGATACCATTGTTTAAATGCAAGTATTGACAAAAACAATGCAGTTGTCAGTTGAGTTATGCTAAAATGCTTCACTTCTGAACTGGCCATTTAATTGTTTGAATGTTACTCACTTGGATTCCTCAAGCTCCTCAGTGCGCTGGATGGCATCAGTTTCATACTTAGATCTCCACTGAGCCACCTCGCTGTTGGCCTTGGACATTCCACGCTGCAGTTCAGCTTTGGCCTCCTGCTCTTCCTCAAACTGCTCCCTCAGCAGATCACAGTCATGGCGAGCTGATTGCAGTCCATGGGCAAGAGCATTCTTGGCCTGTTGTAAGAAATATTATTGAATTCACAAAATGTCCTCATCCCAAACAAATAATACAAATACACACTTAGTTGTGGTTTCTTACCTTAACCTCCTCTTCAGTCGTTCTCTTCAGCTCCTCAATCTGCTGTGTGTAAGCCTGTTTGCCTCTGGTCAGCTGGGAGACGAGAGCTTCTTTCTCTTCAATTTGACGGCCGAACTCACCTAGTGTGGAAGATGTCTCAATACATTAGTTTATGTTTTGTCTCTCAATAACCTACAAAATATTTCATTCATGGATAACTTGTAGATACCATTTTCTGTCAGGAGACGTGCTTTCTGTGCATTTGAATCATTGATTTGACGGACATTTTCATCATTCTTGGTCTTCAGTTCGCTAAATTGGTCCTCAAGAGTACGGCACATCTTTTCAAGATTTCCCTAATGAGGAAAAGATAAATGAGAACCGTGATCAGATTTTATTTATAATGTTAATTACCTTATTTACAATTCTAATTTGTGTATTAAAATAGCATGTAATGCATTGTGTACCTTTGCTTTAGCAACGTTCTCCATGTTGCTGGAGAGGTCATCAATCTCCATCTTGTATTCACTCTTTTCCTTCTCAAGCTTCTGCTTAACACGCTGGAGGTTGTCAATCTGCTCTCCCAGCTCAGCAACGCTGTCAGCCTGCTTCTTGCGAAGAGCAGCAGCAGTGGCTTCATGCTGCAGAGTGGATTCCTCAAGGTCACGACGGAGCTTCTGGAACTCAGCCTCCCGCTTCTTGTTCATCTCAATCTGAGCAGCAGTGGCACCACCGGCCTCCTCCAACCTCTCACTGATCTCCTCAAGTTCCCTGGAGAGGTCAGCTCTCTGCTTCTCAACCTTGGCACGAGCAGCGCGCTCAGCCTCAATCTCCTCCTCCAGTTCCTCAATACGAGCCTGTTGAATGTAGATGTGATGTCTTTCAGTAAACTTTCACTTTTAATACACAAAATAGGAAATGTATACAGTAATGTTTTGTGTAACACAATATGTCACCTGAAGCTCCTTGATCTTCTTCTGAAGCTGAGCACCCATTGACTGCTCATCTTCAATCTTGCTGAGGAACTGACTGATTTCAAAGTCCTTCCTGTGAGAGTGATAGTTAAAGTATAGAGTTCATGCAGTTGACCACAATTTTAAAAGAATGATTGTTGTACAAATTAAAAAACTATATTACTTTTTAATTTTCTCATCAGACTGCTGCTTGTCATTTTCAAGATCCATGACGGATTCCTGGGCCAGTTTCAGATCACCCTCAAGCTTCCTCTTGGCTCTCTCAAGGTCCATACGCAGCTTCTTTTCTTGCTCCAGAGAACCTTCAAGCTGTATAAATAATATGAGTTTTTAATTATCACATTCAAGAAGAAACTTGCTTTGCCAATCCAAGTGTCTTTGTAAACTTACATCATCCACTTGCTGCTCAAGCTTGGTCTTGGCCTTGGTCAGAGTGTTGACTTTGTCTTCCTCAGCCTGCAGGTCATCAAGAGTCTGCTGATGAGCCTCCTGAAGGGCTTTCTTTTCCTTGGTCAGCTTAGCAATGCTCTCATCCTGAGAGGCCATCTCCTCGGTCAGGTTCTTCACCTAAGTTTGCAAGAAAGTACTTGTCAATAAATGGTAATTACTATAATTGTACTTGATCTGATGGACTGATTATTAATTGCGAACCTTGTTCTCAGTGGCATGTTTCTCCTTCTCCACTTTGGCCAAGGTAAGCTCCAGGTCATCAATATCCTTCTTGAGCTCAGAGCATTCATCCTCCAGCTTTCTCTTCTTGGCAGTGAGCTCAGCATTGATTTCCTCTTCATCCTCCAGTCTCTCAGTTGTCTCTTTGAGTTTGGCCTCCATCTGGATCTTACTCTTGATAAGTCCCTCACATCTCTCCTCAGCATCTGACAGATTCTCTCCTTCCTAGTCCATTTTATGAAAATAGATGTTAGCACATTAACATTGAAAAACGTGAAAAAGCATAACTGCCTGTTGATGTGTACTTACAGATGCGATTTGCAGCTGCAGATCATTCCTCTCCTGCAGAAGGGACACCATCTTCTCCTCCAGTTCCTTCTTCTTTGCCAGGGCAGCAGCCAAGTCAGTTTTCATCTTATCATAGTTCTCCTTCATATTTGCCAGCTCCTTCTCAGTTTCAGCAGTCTTCAGCAGAGGCTTGATCTTGTAGTACACCTTCATCCATGGCCAGTGTTTCACATTCATGAATGAGCGGATATTGTACTGGATGGTATATATGGCATCCCTGTGTAAAAGAAGTTGCTGTTAGGGGCAAAGTAATATTCATTATTCATCCCATGACTGTGCAAGTCAAAATGTACTGTTTTCAACATGCCTGGTCGCCGTCATTTTCACAAACTCCTTTCTCATGACGTAACCACGGCACAAAGCCTGAGTCATGGTGACCAGAGATGACAGTTTTTCATCCCTCATTTCTTCAAGGGTACCCAGCAGACCGGCCTTGAAGAACACCTGAACAAACAAAAATTAAAAAATGAATGTAGGATGAACTCTGATAGCGAATACTTCACACCCTGTAAAACAAACAAACAAACAAACAAACAAACAAGGATCATTTTTCGTTTAGTACGCAAGCATATCGGAAGCCTTTTTCACTCATATGTAATACACTATCATTTTGCAGCTGTCTGCACCGGCTGTCTGCAGCTAAACTGCAGTTCACTGTGTAATGCTTCCTCTGAACAGAAAATGTCAGTCCTGCTGTGTGTTTAGTTCCGTAAGCTCTGTTAGCTCTATTAGCCCTGTGAGCTGTTAGCTCTGCCAAACACACGGCAGGACTCTGCTGCCCACCAGCTTTACAGACATGCTAACTTTATGACAATCCTATGCAATTTTGCGCAAAAACCATGCAGTTTGTTGAATGCAGTATAAATCTGTTATTTTCGGTTATTCTAAAAATGATGTGTTTGAATATTTCTGCATACTGGGGTCCCTAAACAGTCTTGGAATTGCATAAAGTTGGGTATCAATGTAAAGCTGAGATTCTTGTGGATCCAATGAGCCCAATTGTATTCATGTTTGATGATGTTAGTCCCCATAGTAGCCATTTCATACAGTGAGACCATTTTTTTTTAGTAATTTGACCTTACTGTTTAAAATGACTTGTGGTGACCTCTAGGATAATCACAGCCTCATGAAACTTTAAAACCAGACACTAGAGACCATAGGGCAGTCAGTGTCTTAATGGTTTTCCTAGGTATATTGACAATAAGGGGGTTTCTGAGCAGTTTCCAGAACAGAAGTGCTCGCCATCAAATCGCCAAAAAATGAAATTCTTGCAGACATCACCTAATGCCAAAGTTCTAAAATTTCTAAGATAAAATTTCACAATTTATTTTCATGTTTATTTCTGATTCATGACTAGAACAACTAGACACACAGTGCTGAGCTGCATCTGCAATTTATATTCAGGTTCCCAGCTTTCAGATGATTTACCACTATGTGACATATACTGCTGACCTGCTATCTTCCCCTAAAGACCCACTGTCCCCCGCACCCCCCCAAAAAAAGACAAAAAATGGTCTATTGTGGGTCTCAAAGGGTTAACCGAAAAACAATCAAACACACTGGACTGAACAACTTAACCTCCTTGGTAATTATTCTTCAGTAAAATAAGGAAATCAAGTGCTTACCTTGGTGTGTCCGAATTTGTACTCATCATGAGGAACATCAATTGACCCAAGCAGCTTCTCTGAAGCCTTCTTGTTGTCAATGAACTGTCCCTCAGGGATGACACTGGCATTCAGTACCTTGTACCTTTAATGAGATAATTAATGGTCAGTGTGAGCATTTTATTTCAATAATCTGCATCAAAATGTTATTAAAATGTCCATTGATACCTCTGTTTGAAGTCAGCATAGATGATTCTGCTGGGGAAACCTTTTCTGCAGATTCTAATACCCTCCAGCACACCGTTACACCTGAGCTGATGGATAACCAGGAAGTTCTCCATGAGACCTGTAAAAAAGACATTTCATAACAACTTCTTTGAATAAATAGTCTCAGTTGAAGCAGCCCCATTTTAAGTAAACCATACCAACAAAGTGTCGAGATTATGATCTCTATGTACCTGGAGTCTTTGACTCATTGGGAATCAGGCAGCGCACAAAGTGAGGATGGGTGGCCCTCAAGTTAGTCATCAGCTTGCCCAAGTTCTCCTGTAGATGTAAAATGGTGACTTTTGTCATAAAATGCCACAATTGTGAACTTGACTGTAAACTGAGATATATAGGATAAATTTGCAAAGTTAAAGCTTACCCTAAACTGTGAAGACACAGTCTGCATAGAACCACCCTTCTTCTTGCCTCCCTTCTTGGAAGCCTCTGTTGATAATTTTAAGTAGACATGCTTTTTTAGAACAACACATCAAATTTATATGAACACATGCTACTGTTGAAAACATTCAGTATCTATAACCTTAAAATGTGTTTTAGTTTACTGTGGAAACTTTCATACCCTCAACAACAGGAGGATACAGAACAGGCAGCAGTTTCACTGAGGACTTCTGGTACAGCTGAATGACAGACTCATTCAGTGGATCCTTGTTCTTGTCCAGCCAGCCAGAGATATTGTAGTCCACGGTACCAGCATAGTGCACCAGGGAGAAGTGGCCCTCAACCTTGCCTTTGGCGGGCTTTGGCTTCTCAAATGCTTTGTTTTTGCCAAGATGCTGGTCATACAGCTTGTTCTTGAAGGATGTGTCTGTGGCCTTGGGGAACATGCACTCCTCTTCAAGGATGGAGAAGATACCCATGGGCTTGAAAAAAGCGGGAAGAAGTGTCATTGAGTGATACATTACGTCAAATTAAGAACAATTACATATAATCACAAAATGAAGTGATTACCTTTTCAATCAGCTCGATGCAGGCAGCCAAGTCCATGCCGAAGTCAATGAACTCCCAGATAATACCCTCCTTCTTGTACTCCTCTTGCTCCAGGACAAACATGGTGTGGTTGAAAAACTGTTGCAGTTTCTCATTGGTGAAGTTGATGCACAGCTGCTCCAGTGTGTTGAACTGCGAGGAGACAAATACTCAGTATAATCTCTTGTAGGCAATAAGAATGATTCTGTCATAGAAAGTATTGGCTGGTCAATTGTTGGAAATGAAGCTTACATCAAAGATTTCAAAGCCAGCGATATCCAGGACACCGATGTAGTACTGCCTCGCCTGTTTAGTGTCCAACATCTGGTTGATACGGATGACCATCCACAAGAACATCTTCTCATAGATAGACTTGGCGAGGGCAGGCACTGAGTTCATCACCTAAATAAAAACAAGGATGTTATTTGATTGTCAGTCAATCATTTTGTAAAATAATGGATTACTAGTATTTTTAATTTGTGAGATAAATGAAACAAAAAATCCATCTAAGATGGTCCTTGACTTATTATGCATTATGCATTTAGCATTCAATGTGTAAAACTCATGGAAAATAGTAATAAATTGAACACTGACATTGCATTTCTTTGTTTCTAATAAATCCTGCACTACATTATTTTAGTAGAACTAACTAAATAGTAGGATATTGGATATTGATAATTTATGTTTACCTGAGGTACAGTCTGTCCCTTGGTGACATACTCATTTCCGACTTTCACTCTGGGATAGCACAGAGCCTTCAGCATGTCAGCCGAGTTCAGACCCAGCAAGTAAGCAACCTTGTCAGCCTCTGAAAATAGTTCAGTGATTTCCATCATGATATGAACAGAAACAAGTATGATTAAACTTTTTTTTACTGTTGTTCCCAAGCTATTCACTTTGAGCTGACATTAAATACTCACCCTCTGTGCCGTCTGGCTCAGCCTGCTCCTCACGCTGCTTCTGCTTGAACTTCATGCTACCATGGTGGAGGATAGCACCAGTATTCTTGTAGATGCTCATCTTCTCTTCATTAGTGAAGCCCAGGATATCAATAGCATTCTGAGTACAAAAGATGTGTCCACACAAAACATAATCATTGTAGAAAATGCACTTTTGATGTTGCATTTAATGCAGAATATATTTAAATATTTTGAAGTGAAGATCACTCACATCAGTGGCTTCAAGCTCAACTTTGTCATCAATGCTGGCCACAGTGATCTGACCCATGCTGCACATTGGGAAGTCGTAGGGGTTGGTTGTGATGAGTGCCAAATCTGGAAATCACAAAAGGGTGAAAATGTTCATGACATTTTTTTCATATGAAAACTATAAGTATGTTAAACGTGCAAATTCTCAATCTGTTTACCAATCAGCTCCGGTATGTGGGCGGTCATCATCTGATAGAAGATGTGGTAGCCCCTCTCAGCAGGAAGCTGGAATGTCACTCTAGACTTCTCCAGCAGATCTAAAAATATTGTTCGTAAGTCACAGCCCGGTCAATTGTCAATTCCAGTCATTTGTATGTACTTTGAGGATTGTTACTTACATGTCTCAATATCAGCACTAGCCAGTTTGCCAGTTGCGCCGAAATGGATTCTGATGAATTTACCCTGTTTGGAACAAAGGGATGTTTAATGTCCCTCCACATGGGCAATCTTTAACAAGACCTCTCATTTGTAGAAATCATTTCATACTTACAAAACGAGAAGAGTTGTCATTCCTCACAGTTTTGGCGTTACCATAGGACTCCAGCAGGGGATTGGCTGCAATAATCTGATCCTCCAGTGACCCCTATAATCCAGGTTTAGAATTTATTTTTGGTTAATGACTTTATTTTTCTCTGGAAAAAATATTCCTTAGGTAAAGATCCTTGAATTGTAATCATCAGTAACATACCTTTGAAGTGTCCCTCTTCTTGGCCCCCTCAACTGAGATTGTTGCAAAGTACTGGATGACACGCTTGGTGTTCACAGTCTTTCCAGCACCAGACTCTCCACTAGGTATGGACACAGATATATAAGTATTTGATCAAGATATTTGACTATGCTAAACACATTAAACAAATGTAAATGTAACAAACTTACGTGATCAAGACAGACTGGTTCTCCCTATCTGTTGAATCCAAAACAAAGGAATTAACTATGTTTTACTGCAACAGAAACCTCATAGTGACAGATTCTACATTGTTATAGTCATGACTTACCAGTCGCCATGAACTGATAAGCGTTGTCAGAGACAGAGAAGATGTGGGGTGGAGCCTCCATACGCTTCTTGCCTCTATAGGCAGATACACATTCAGCATCGTACACTGGGAGCCACTTGTAGGGGTTCACAGTGGCACAGAACAACCCAGAGTAGGTCTGAAAGTGATCATAGATATTCACCCGTTAACTATGTTTCCTACTAGTATAGCCATTTTCAATAGTTGTCTTTTCTCATAAAGCAGATTGTCTTACGTAGATCATCCATGCTGCATAACGCTCTTTGAGGTTATACAGCACAGAGGCTTCATTGAGATGGGTCATCATGGCCATGTCCTCAATCTTGTCATACTTTGGAGGGTTCATTGGAGAGACGTCAGCTTCTTTAACTACCTTTTCCTGTAACACAACATTTGTCACAATGAGAACTGATCATATTGAAAACCCAGTTGACTCTGACTTTATGATACCAACCTCCTGAGTGTCAAGGACTTTGACGGTGACTTTGTCACCATCTTTCTTGATGATCGTTGCCTTCAAGTACAGCTCCTTGACATCGGCCACGTAGCAGGCACTCTTGGCATCAAATGGGGCAGTTTGAGCCTCAATCCTCTCCCTCTCTGGTTTACGAAGGTAAATGGAGGCTTTGCCGTATTGGGCCATCTCCGCGTCCGTACTCATGGTGCCGGCTGATGTCTGTTAAATAATTTTAAAGGAACTGCCAACATTATACCAATGTTTTAAGGGCATGTTATTAAACAGCATTTTCTAAATTCTGCTGAATAGTGAACATATCCATACTGAATCCATGTCTGTGTATCGTTACTGTACAGGTGGGCTTCAACTTTACTCAAAGTCCTTTTCAGACTTAGATTTTACTGAGAATAAATACTAACATATTGTTGTGTTTTGTCAAAATGTTTGGATGAATAACTCTAGACATGCAATGAATGAGACAAATTTTACATAAGTAGTAAACGCTTGTAAAGAAAAGTTAAACATTTGAAAGTTGTCCTTACCTGACCACCTCTATGTCAACAGTATTCACCAATCCTGTTCAAAACAGGTTTTATTGTTATTAAGTAGGTGTAAAACAAGTTTTACTCAACAAATGATTCTATTAACATAACTTATTTCTTTAATGAAGAACAAATTAAAATGGTCTCAAGATTAAGAGCATAAAGTCTTACCACAAGCAGGAACTCAGGTCTTCAGTGGCACACACGGTTGTGTTCTCAAGTAGCCTTTATATTGAATCAGGTTTTGATGACACAGTAGAAGTTAATTATGGTATACATACCAAATGTGGCGGGGCTGGCAGGCAGGAAGAAAATGTAAGTTGAAATTGTATCAGCTGATGTTTCAGGTTTCAGTTATTATTGCCAGGTCTGCATTTTTGCTTAGTCATTACTTCAATTTAAAGTTTATTTAAGGCTCTTGAACAACATTTATATAAGGTATACGAATTTAAAAATACATCAATGTTCTATTTTCCTAAACTTTTTAAATTATAATACATGTTTATTTTTTAAAAGTAATTGTTTTTAAAGTATAAGTTGTGTAATAATTTTTAATTTACAGAACCTTATTGTGATCGTACAATTTAAACAAAATAATATAAGTATGTCATGAATGACTAAAGTAATAATTTTTTTTTTTACTAGTAAGCATGATAAAGTCTTTCAGTTTTGAATCAGCATGAGCATAGTATTGTGACCAGTGACCATAGCACTAAACAACCACAGCAAGAATCAGTAATGTAAAGAAACTATTATGAAAAAAATAAACAATTAATAATAATAATAATAATAATAATAAATTCAACTTATATAGCGCTTTTAAAGAACTCAAAGATGCTTTACATTATCGGGGGAAACGGTGTGAGACAAAGAGGAGACAGACGACACACACAGGCGCACTCTCATACATACACACGGACAAATGGGTACGGGGAGGGGGGGGGCTAGCAGTAGGCAGAGGAGAAAAGATGGGTCTTGAGGCAGGACTGGAATAGGGTGAGGGAATCAGACTGTCTAATGCCTTGTGGGAGGGAGTTCCAAAGTTTGGGAGCTGCCCTTGAGAATGCTCTGTCCCCAAAGCTGCGGAGGTTGGACTTGGGGGTGGAACGTAGACCAGCTGAGGTGGATCTGAGGGACCGTTGGGGTTGGTAGGGGGAGAGGAGGTCAGAGAGGTAGGGGGGAGCAAGTTGGTGGAGGGCTTTGTAGGTGAGGGTCAGGATTTTGTAGGAGATCCGGTGGGAGACAGGGAGCCAGTGGAGGTCTTTGAGTACTGGGGTAATGTGATGCCAGGATTTGGTGTGGGTGAGGAGTCGGGCAGCTGCATTCTGGACCAGCTGGGGTTTATTGATGGAGGTGGTGCTGATGCTGTAGAGGAGAGAGTTGCAGTAATCAAGGCGGGAGGAGATGAAGGCGTGAATGAGCTTCTCGGCAGCGGGGGGTGTGAGTGAGGGTCGGATCTTTGCAATGTTGCGTAGGTGGTAGAAGGATATTTTGACAAGTTGGCGGATGTGGGGCTCAAGGGAGAGGGTGGGGTCAATTAAAATAACAAAGATCCTTGAAATAGTATCAGTTAATCCCCTATCTAGGCTACTCCTCTTTATCTGATAGAAGAACAGTGATCTCAGTGTGGAGGTTGAATATTCTCTGAACAGTTGATATATGCTTTCCTATTGAACACATAAAACTCCCTTCTCTGACACTTTTGGTCACTTTTGGACTTTTCTAGCTGGATGCATTTGATTAATGCCAAAAGTAAACCCTCAAGCTGTGCTGGGATGCCAGTATTCATTGAACTGTCTTAATCAAAAGCGTTAGCCTCCAAAGAAAGATTTTAAGCAAGAATTTATCTTGAATTAAGCCACCTATGCATTTAATCCCATGCAACATTTCAATGTTGGAATTACAATGACAATACCCAAACCCATTTTTCCCTTCTCCTCAAACAGTTTCTCCAACCTCCTGAAGTATCTAAGTGCTCTCAGACATTCTTGATATTGAAGTCTCTGGAATGTCTTGGCTGTTATCTCAATTGCCTTTGCTTGGGACCTATTTATATTTGCACATTGGGGGCACGGTTACTAGTTTTCCAGACCTCAAATGTTACAGATGGTTACATCCGGTATATATTGTTGGTCATTGTTGTCTTTAAAACAGCCCAAACCCGTACCTCAAAAAAAAGTATGCAGCATTCTTCATGTTATAGCCAGCCATTCCAATAAAGATTATAGAATTTTGTTTAGCTGTGTCACAAATGATCCAAATCTGAAATTTGCTCTCTCTCGGAGGACACGACCAGATCAAAATAACACAAACACATTTGAAAAGAAAGATATCGATGGACGATTTGTTCTGGTCCGGGGGTATCTGCAAGGTGTTTTAGTCACTTTTCTGAATGTCTATGCTCCCCCAGGATCTGAATGGAAATTCTATAAACAAATCTTTGAATTGATAAGCTCTGAGGCCCAGGGCATCCTAATTTGCGGGGGGGGGGGGGACTTTAATGTCAGACTTCACATGACCCTGGATACTTCGAAATCTTATTATTCAGAAGAAAAGAAAACTACCAAAAATATAAAATTAATGATGGGAGAGCTAGGACTCTCAGACATATGGAGGGATTTGAACCCGACAAAGAGGGACTATACCTTTTATTCTCATCCGTACTCTGTCTATTCCAGGCTTGACTATTTTCTTACATTTCAAAGAGATTTATTTCGGGTGATAAATTGCAATATTGGGACCATGGACTTATCAGACCACGCCCCAATCTCTATGGATTTATTATTAGGTTCTGAAAAGAAGAGAACTATCTGGAGGTTAAACACAGTGATTCTAAATCAAATGATGCAGCAAATAAGGAAAGATATTAAAGACTATTTTGAGGAAAATGACAACGGGGAAGTTTCCCCACCGATTCTTTGGGATGCTTGCAAGGCCGTTCTTAGGGGGAAAATTATAGGCTATTGCTCTAAATTGAAAAAGCAGAGAAAAGAAAAATTGGATCGGTTACAAAAAGAATTAAAAGAATTAGAGAATCTACATAAAAAGACACTGAATCAAAGAACAAAAATGGAAATAGATAGGAAAAAGAACAAAATAAATTAAATCTTGTCAAACGATATTAAAAGAAAGCTGATTTTTTTAAAACAAAGATATTATGAAGCAGGAGGAAAATTGGCTAAATTACTCGCTTATAAATTAAAAAAGCAACAAGCAGAAAATGCAATTTATAAAATAAAGGATCCTACAACAAATTCCATACACTGCAAAGTAGAGGATATACAACGATCATTTGAAACTTTTTATAAAAATGTATATACACAGCCCAAAATAGATGAAACGAAGATGGAAGCCTTTTTTTGACCTGATTAAACTACCAAAGGTGACAGATGAACAAAATGAGTGTCTCATTAGTGAAATTAAGGATCAAGAAATTAAAGAGGCAATATCAAATTTAAAACCTAATAAAGCACCAGGACCAGATGGTTTTCCTTCTGAGTGGTACAAGGAAATGAGAGATCTGCTGACCCCCAAAATGAAGAACACGTTTAACCATGTACTCAGGACTGGCATGACTCCTCCTTCTTGGAGAGAAGCTGTGATTTTTTTGATACCAAAAGAGGGTAAAGATAAACTTGAATGTGGAAGTTATCGGCCGATAAGTGTACTGAATCAAGATTATAAGATCTTTACCTACAATTTCGCAAAGAGGTTAGGAAAAATCCTCCCCCAAATAATAAGTTTAGATCAGACGGGTTTTATTCAGCAAAGGCAGACTCAAGATAACATTCGCCGAACATTACATGTGATTGATCATATTGTTGAAAACAACTCGAGGCAGTGTTATTGAGCCTTGATGCCGAAAAGGCGTTTGATCGAGTTAATTGGGAGTTTTTATATAGAGTTTTGGGGCAATTTGGATTTCATCAGACATCAGACATTTATTAAAACTATTCAAGCATTATACAATAGCCCAAAGGCAAGAATAAAATTAAATGGAGCCGTATCAAACTTATTCGGCCTGGAAAGAGGGATATACATTATATTTGGCAAGGGAAAAAACCAAGGATAAGATTTTACACTCTTCAATTGGCGAAGAATAAGGGAGGACTTGCACTCCCCTGCCTAAAAAATTATTGTATATCGGCCCAATTGAGGACTTTGTATTGTTGGTGTAATCCTGATTACCAAGCGAGATGGAAAGAAATTGAAGGGAATATATCTGGGACAGTCCCAATTCAGACAACAGTCTTATTAAAAATTTGATGGAAACAGGTAATAGATAGATTAATTTATCTTTGAAATTATGGTTAAATATCATCACTAAGAGTGGCTCACTTGAAGAGATAAAGATTCTGGTGCTCCCATGACCTTGATTTCACCCCAAATAAATTGGATGCAAGCTATAAGGGTTGGGCTACTCGAGGCCTCTCCTCATACTGTACCTTTTTCAACAACGGGACATTGACTGATTTTCAGACATTGAAAAGACTATATGGGTTAAATAATAGTGACTTTTTTAGATTTCTTCAGGTACGCCATCACATAAATAGTTCTATGTTAGAGAGTCACAAGGCATCGAAAACAACCTATTGAACGTTTTTAGAAGTGCCTATAAAACAGATTCGAGGCTTAAAGTAATTTCAAGAATATATAGAGGACTTCAGGAGGCTGAAATAGCAAGCACACATGAAACAAAAATGGGAACGCGAAACTAATAGCTGCATTCTAGAAGAAGTTTGGTTACAATATTGTGAATTTCAATGGAAGATATCGAGCTCAACCTTAAGGAGAGCGTTTGGCTGGAAGACTGTTAGTAGATTTTTTATTACACCTGCTCAAAAGTCTCATCATTCAGGCTCTTCCAGCTGCTGGAGGAACTGTGGCTCTCAGGTAGCTAACCACTATCACCTGTTTTGGGCCTGTCCAAAAGTAAATTCTTTTTGGCGTAAGATTTACACAGAATTAGTTACCATATTTGGTACAAACATAGTCTTTAAGTGGGACGAACTCCTGTTTGGTCTTCTACTTTCAACATCTACAAATATAAAAAAAAAAATACTTATTTGGAATATTGAGTGTAGCTGCTAGAAAAGCAATAACTAAGAAATGGCTTAAACCAGATACCCCATTATTAGAGAACTGGTATGATGATATTTCAATTCATTGTAAAATGTGGAAAAGTTGGTTCTCATCATATATGTTTATAATTAAGTATGTTTATGTAAATGTCAGAGTAAAACCAAATAAAGGAAAAGGAAAATGAAGAAAAACAAAAACAAAATAACACAGACAATGCAATTTAAGATCAAAAAATAGTTTTATTGTGGTACATTTCACATCATATTGTATGATTAGAAAGAACCCATCAAATGAAGTTCTTTACTCAGCTGCCTCTTTTCCCTGTAAAAACATAAAACAATAAATACATACAGTACATACAATATGTGCCTGCATACACATACTCTCTAAAGCTTTTGTTTATCGTTAATTTTATGAAGCTTAACGCTATAATGGTCATTTTTTTCAGTCATAACTAAAGTATTATGTGATATAAATTAAAGTAAGAGGAATTTCGTTTGATTTAATTTTAATTAAGCTAAATTGTGTATATATTTACCTTGCCAGAGTCACGGCTCTTGGCTCTCAGCTTGTTGACCTGTGACTCTGCAATGTCAGCACGCTCCTCGGCCTCCTCCAGCTCATGCTGGACCTTCCTGCACTTGGACAGATGAGTGTTGGCCTGCTCCTCCTGAAAAAACACAGAGATTGACATTTGTTAATGTCCTAAAAGACAAAAGGTCTGCTTTGTGTGAAATAAATCTGCCACATTATCAAGTTTTCAGTGATGAAAAGAAATAAGTTTTCCTTACCGCCTCCTCAGACTGCCTCTTGTAGGCCTTCACCTTGAGCTGCAACTTGTCAACCAGATCCTGCAACCTGGTAACGTTTTTCTTGTCCTCTTCAGTCTGTGGAAGTTTATTTTAAAGTAAAATATAAAGTACATCTTGACATCTTTTTAGTAATAAGTTAAATCAACATAAGTTGATTTGTATGTTAACTTTAAAAGTGACTGTACCTGATAGGTGAGCTCTTTCACCCTCCTCTCATATTTGCGGACACCCTTAATTGCATCTGCTCCACGTCTCTGCTCAGCCTCAACCTCTGTCTCCAGCTCACGCACCTTTGAAAAACAATAAGACAATTAGTAAGTGTCCATATTTTTAGATGTGATTCTTCAGATGTGCAAATCTTAACATAACTTTCTTACCCTAGACTCAAGTTTTTGGAGCTGCTTCTTGCCACCCTTCATGGCCAGGTTCTCAGCCTCATCCAGGCGGTGCTGTAGGTCCTTAACAGCGACCTCTAGGTTCTTCTTCATCCTCTCCAGGTGAGCGCTAGTATCCTGCTCCTTCTTCAGCTCCTCAGCCATCATAGCAGCCTAAAGGAGACAGCATAAAATACTAATGAGAAATATCTTGAAAAAACATATTGGAGTAGAAGTAAGACCAAATTTAATTTAAACCTACATCAGTGATGGCCTTCTTGGCCTTCTCCTCTGCATTTCTTGCTTCCTGAACAGTGTCATCCACTTCACCCTGGACCTGGACCAGGTCAGACTCAAGCTTCTTCTTGGTGTTCAGAAGGCTTGTGTTCTAAAAGTTGAAAAAGATTTAGTCATTTAATTTATCATGTGCCTCACATTATTTAGAATCTCATTTGATTTTTTAATTATTGAAGAAATGATTGGGTTTGTTCACCTGAGAGTGCAGAAGTCCAACACGCTCACTGGCGTCCACAAGCTCCTGCTCAGCGATCTTGCGGCTTCTCTCCGTCTGTTCCAGAGCAGCTCTAAGTTCCTCAATTTCAGCCAACATGAGACCGTTCCTGCGATCCACCATAGCAGCTTGTTCCTTGAAGTCTTCCTGGGCTCTGACAGCATCATCAAGATGCAGTTGTGCATCCTAGTGAAAAAATTCCAGGAAAATATTCACATGAGTGCCAGAATGTACCTGCACTGACCATAGTCTGTGCAACAACTGTGTGTTTTACAATACCTTCAGCTGTGCTTGCACATTCCTCAGCTGCTTCTGGGACTCAGCTGCCTGGCGATTGGCGTGGCTCAGCTGAATCTCCATCTCATTCAGGTCTCCCTCCATCTTCTTCTTGACTCTCAGGGCATCGTTCCTGCTCCTGACCTCAGAATCCAGATTGCTCTGCATGGAGTCAGTCACCCTCTGGCTGTTCCTCTTGATCTGCTCCATCTCCTCATCTTTCTCTGCCAGCTTCCTGTCCACCTCACCCTTAATCTGGTTGAGCTCCAGTTGGACACGCAGGATCTTAGACTCTTCGTGTTCCAGAGTTCCCTGATGATATCAAAGAATGAAATATTCATATATGCCTTCAAACCTTTTATTGTACATTTGTCCATGATTTACTTTTTTTTTTCATAAGATCTCTCCAGAAAAAAATGTACCTCAGCCTCTTCAAGAGCTGTCTGGATCTCAGACTTCTCCGTCTCCACCTGCTTCTTGGACTTCTCCAGCTCATGGATACTCTTGCCAGTCTCGCCAATCTGTTCAGTCAGATCTGAGATCTCCTCTGCAGAGAGATACATGTGTTTTATATTGTTAAGATGTTTAAATGTAAAATAGAAGTATTTAATTCTAACACATACACACATGTAATGAATACAATGTAACGATTACATAATGTAAAACTCACGTTGCAGGTTCTTGTTTTCACGCTTCATGGTCTCCAGCTGATCCAGAGCTTCCTCATAAGAGTTCTTCATCTTGAACAGCTCAGTGCTGAGAGAACGAGACTCTTTCTGTGCTCCCTCAAGCTCCGCCTGACCCTCCTCGTACTTCTGTTTCCACTCTGCCAACACCTTAATGTCACAGTTAATAGAGTTTAGTTGGTTAGCAACATCAAGACAAATAAATATATCTATGTCAGTGTTTGTATGGCCTGGCCACACAAAGTAAACAATGCTACCTTGTCAAAGTTCCTCTGCTTCTTGTCCAAGTTGGCAGCCAGACCATTGGCCCTCTCCACATCAATCATGAGGTCCTCCACCTCACTCTGGAGCCTCTGTTTGGTTTTCTCAAGAGAAGCACACTTGGAATTCACTGCCTCAATCTGTTCCTCAGCCTCCTGAAGGCGCTGGGCCAGCTTTTTCCTGTTTGGAAAAGGTAAGATTTGTCTCTCAGTCAAATTGTTAAAGTTACAAATACTTATTCCAGATATGTTTGCATATCTTAAATACAAATAATTACATCTTTTTTAGAACCTAAATGAACATATGAAAGATGCTATATTCTAAAATGTATGCCCCAAAATAATACACTGAACACATTTAAAATGTTTGGATACCATTGTTTAAATGCAAGTATTGACAAAAACAATGCAGTTGTCAGTTGAGTTATGCTAAAATGCTTCACTTCTGAACTGGCCATTTAATTGTTTGAATGTTACTCACTTGGATTCCTCAAGCTCCTCAGTGCGCTGGATAGCATCAGTTTCATACTTAGTTCTCCACTGAGCCACCTCGCTGTTGGCCTTGGACATTCCACGCTGCAGTTCAGCCTTGGCCTCCTGCTCTTCCTCAAACTGCTCCCTCAGCAGATCACAGTCATGGCGAGCTGATTGCAGTCCATGGGCAAGAGCATTCTTGGCCTGGTGTAAGAAATATTATTGAATTCACAAAATGTCCTCATATCAAATAAATAATACCAATACACACTTACTAAATGGTTTCTTACCTTAACCTCCTCTTCAGTCGTTCTCTTCAGCTCCTCAATCTGCTGTGTGTAAGCCTGTTTGCCTCTGGTCAGCTGGGAGACGAGAGCTTCTTTCTCTTCAATTTGACGGCCGAACTCACCTAGTGTGGAGGATGTCTCAATACATTAGTTTATGTTACGTCTATCAATAACCTACAAAACATTTCATTCATTGATAACTTGTAGATACCATTTTCTGTCAGGAGACGTGCTTTCTGTGCATTGGAATCATTGATTTGACGGACATTTTCATCATTCTTGGTCTTCAGTTCACTAAGTTGGTCCTCAAGAGTACGGCACATCTTTTCAAGATTTCCCTAATGAGGAAAAAAAAAAGAGATGAGATCAGAGATTAACTTATTTATTATTGTAATTTGTGTATTAAAATAGCATGTAATGCATTGTGTACCTTTGCTTTAGCAACAGCCTCCATGTTGCTGGAGAGGTCATCAATCTCCATCTTGTATTCACTCTTTTCCTTCTCAAGCTTCTGCTTAACACGCTGGAGGTTGTCAATCTGCTCTCCCAGCTCAGCAACGCTGTCAGCCTGCTTCTTGCGAAGAGCAGCAGCAGTGGCTTCATGCTGCAGAGTGGATTCCTCAAGGTCACGACGGAGCTTCTGGAACTCAGCCTCCCGCTTCTTGTTCATCTCAATCTGAGCAGCAGTGGCACCACCGGCCTCCTCCAACCTCTCACTGATCTCCTCAAGTTCCCTGGAGAGGTCAGCTCTCTGCTTCTCAACCTTGGCACGAGCAGCGCGCTCAGCCTCAATCTCCTCCTCCAGTTCCTCAATACGAGCCTGTTGAATGTAGATGTGATGTCTTTCAGTAAACGTTCACTTTTAATACACAAAATAGGAAATGTATACAGTAATTTTTTGTGTAACACAATATGTCACCTGAAGCTCCTTGATCTTCTTCTGAAGCTGAGCACCCATTGACTGCTCATCTTCAATCTTGCTAAGGAGCTGACTGACTTCAAAGTCCTTCCTGTGAGAGTGATAGTTAAAGTATAGAGTTCATGCAGTTGACCACAATTTTAAAAGAATGGTTATTGTACAAATTAAAAAACTATATTACTTTTTAATTTTCTCATCAGACTGCTGCTTTTCATTTTCAAGATCCATGACGGATTCCTGGGCCAGTTTCAGATCACCCTCAAGCTTCCTCTTGGCTCTCTCAAGGTCCATACGCAGCTTCTTTTCTTGCTCCAGAGAACCTTCAAGCTGTATAAATAATATGAGTTTTTAATTATCACATTCAAGAAGAAACTTGCTTTGCCAATCCAAGTGTCTTTGTAAACTTACATCATCCACTTGCTGCTCAAGCTTGGTCTTGGCCTTGGTCAGAGTGTTGACTTTGTCTTCCTCAGCCTGCAGGTCATCAAGAGTCTGCTGATGAGCCTCCTGAAGGGCTTTCTTTTCCTTGGTCAGCTTAGCAATGCTCTCATCCTGAGAGGCCATCTCCTCGGTCAGGTTCTTCACCTAAGTGTGCAAGAAAGTACTTGTCAATGAATGGTAATCACTATAATCGTACTTGATCTGATGGACTGATTATTAATTGCGAACCTTGTTCTCAGTGGCATGTTTCTCCTTCTCCACTTTGGCCAAGGTAAGCTCCAGGTCATCAATATCCTTCTTGAGCTCAGAGCATTCATCCTCCAGCTTTCTCTTCTTGGCAGTGAGCTCAGCATTGATTTCCTCTTCATCTTCCAGTCTCTCAGTTGTCTCTTTGAGTTTGGCCTCCATCTGGATCTTACTCTTGATAAGTCCCTCACATCTCTCCTCAGCGTCTGACAGATTCTCTCCTTCCTAGTCCATTTTATGAAAATAGATGTTAGCACATTAACATTGAAAAACGTGAAAAAGCATAACTGCCTGTTGATGTGTACTTACAGATGCGACTTGCAGCTGCAGATCATTCTTCTCCTGCAGAAGGGACACCATCTTCTCCTCCAGTTCCTTCTTCTTGGCCAAGGCAGCAGCCAAGTCAGTTTTCATCTTATCATAGTTCTCCTTCATATTTGCCAGCTCCTTCTCAGTTTCAGCAGTCTTCAGCAGAGGCTTGATCTTGTAGTACACCTTCATCCATGGCCAGTGTTTCACATTCATGAACGAGCGGACATTGTACTGGATAGTATATACGGCTTCCCTGCAGAGAAGAAGTAGCTGTTATGGACAATGTTGCTTGTCATCTTTCATATCATCATTCAGATTGAGCTGTTTTAAACATGCCTCCTCTCTGTCATCTTCACATATTCCTTTCTCATGAGGTAACCACGGCACAAAGCCTGAGTCATGGTGACCAGAGATGACAGTTTTTCATCCCTCATTTCTTCAAGGGTACCCAGCAGACCGGCCTTGAAGAACACCTGAACAAACAAAAATTAAAAAATGAATGTAGGATGAACTCTGATAGCGAATACTTCACACCCTGTAAAACAAACAAACAAACAAACAAACAAGGATCATTTTTCGTTTAGTACGCAAGCATATCGGAAGCCTTTTTCACTCATATGTAGATACACTATCATTTTGCAGCTGTCTGCACCGGCTGTCTGCAGCTAAACTGCAGTTCACTGTGTAATGCTTCCTCTGAACAGAAAATTTCAGTCCTGCTGTGTGTTTAGTTCCGTAAGCTCTGTTAGCTCTATTAGCCCTGTGAGCTGTTAGCTCTGCCAAACACACGGCAGGACTCTGCTGCCCACCAGCTTTACAGACATGCTAACTTTATGACAATCCTATGCAATTTTGGGCAAAAACCATGCAGTTTGTTGAATGCAGTATAAATCTGTTATTTTCGGTTATTCTAAAAATGATGTGTTTGAATATTTCTGCATACTGGGGTCCCTAAACAGTCTTGGAATTGCATAAAGTTGGGTATCAATGTAAAGCTGAGACTCTTGTGGATCCAATGAGCCCAATTGTATTCATGTTTGATGATGTTAGTCCCCATAGTAGCCATTTCATACAGTGAGACCATTTTTTTTTAGTAATTTGACCTTACTGTTTAAAATGACTTGTGGTGACCTCTAGGATAATCACAGCCTCATGAAACTTTAAAACCAGACACTAGAGACCATAGGGCAGTCAGTGTCTTAATGGTTTTCCTAGGTATATTGACAATAAGGGGGTTTCTGAGCAGTTTCCAGAACAGAAGTGCTCGCCATCAAATCGCCAAAAAATGCAATTCTTGCAGACATCACCTAATAACAAAGTTCTAAAATTTCTAAGATAAAATTTCACAATTTATTTTCATGTTTAGTTCTGATTCATGACTAAAACAACTAGACACACAGTGCTGAGCTGCATCTGCAATTTATATTCAGGTTCCCAGCTTTCAGATGATTTACCACTATGTGACATATACTGCTGACCTGCTATCTTCCCCTAAAGACCCACTGTCCCCCGCACCCCCCCAAAAAAAGACAAAAAATGGTCTATTGTGGGTCTCAAAGGGGTTAACCGAAAAACAATCAAACACACTGGACTGAACAACTTAACCTCCTTGGTAATTATTCTTCAGTAAAATAAGGAAATCAAGTGCTTACCTTGGTGTGTCCGAATTTGTACTCATCATGAGGAACATCAATTGACCCAAGCAGCTTCTCTGAAGCCTTCTTGTTGTCAATGAACTGTCCGTCAGGGATGACACTGGCATTCAGTACCTTGTACCTTTAATGAGATAATTAATGGTCAGTGTGAGCATTTTATTTCAATAATCTGCATCAAAATGTTATTAAAATGTCCATTGATACCTCTGTTTGAAGTCAGCATAGATGATTCTGCTGGGGAAACCTTTTCTGCAGATTCTAATACCCTCCAGCACACCGTTACACCTGAGCTGGTGGATAACCAGGAAGTTCTCCATGAGACCTGTAAAAAAGACATTTCATAACAACTTCTTTGAATAAATAGTCTCAGTTGAAGCGGCCCCATTTTAAGTAAACCATACCAACAAAGTGTCGAGATTATGATCTCTATGTACCTGGAGTCTTTGACTCATTGGGAATCAGGCAGCGCACAAAGTGAGGATGGGTGGCCCTCAAGTTAGTCATCAGCTTGCCCAAGTTCTCCTGTAGATGTAAAAAGTCTTATCATGACATGTAACAATTTTGAGTTTGTGTATAAACTTGTTTGCCATGTTGAAGCTTACCCTAAACTGTGAAGACACAGTCTGCATAGAACCACCCTTCTTCTTGCCTCCCTTCTTGCCAGTCTCTGTTGATAATTTTAAGTAGACATGCTTTTTTAGAACAACACATCAAATTTATATGAACACATGCTACTGTTGAAAACATTCAGTATCTATAACCTTAAAATGTGTTTTAGTTTACTGTGGAAACTATCATACCCTCAACGACAGGAGGATACAGAACAGGCAGCAGTTTCACTGAGGACTTCTGGTACAGCTGAATGACAGACTCATTCAGTGGATCCTTGTTCTTGTCCAGCCAGCCAGTGATATTGTAGTCCACGGTACCAGCATAGTGCACCAGGGAGAAGTGGCCCTCAACCTTGCCTTTGGCGGGCTTTGGCTTCTCAAATGCTTTGTTTTTGCCAAGATGCTGGTCATACAGCTTGTTCTTGAAGGATGTGTCTGTGGCCTTGGGGAACATGCACTCCTCTTCAAGGATGGAGAAGATACCCATGGGCTTGAAAAAAGTGGGAACAAGTGTCATTGAGTGATACATTACGTCAAATTAAGAACAATTACATATAATCACAAAATGAAGTGATTACCTTTTCAATCAGCTCGATGCAGGCAGCCAAGTCCATGCCAAAGTCAATGAACTCCCAGATAATACCCTCCTTCTTGTACTCCTCTTGCTCCAGGACAAACATGGTGTGGTTGAAAAACTGTTGCAGTTTCTCATTGGTGAAGTTGATGCACAGCTGCTCCAGTGTGTTGAACTGCGAGGAGACAAATACTCAGTATAATCTCTTGTAGGCAATATGAATGATTCTGCCATGAAAAGTATTGGCTGGTCAATTGTTGGAAATGAAGCTTACATCAAAGATTTCAAAGCCAGCGATATCCAGGACACCGATGTAGAACTGCCTCGCCTGTTTAGTGTCCAACATCTGGTTGATACGGACGACCATCCACAAGAACATCTTCTCATAGATAGACTTGGCGAGGGCAGGCACTGAGTTCATCACCTAAATAAAAACAAGGATGTTATTTGATTGTCAGTCAATCATTTTGTAAAATAATGGATTACTAGTATTTTTAATTTGTGAGATAAATGAAACAAAAAATCCATCTAAGATGGTCCTTGACTTATTATGCATTATGCATTTAGCATTCAATGTGTAAAACTCATGGAAAATAGTAATAAATTGAACACTGACATTGCATTTCTTTGTTTCTAATAAATCCTGCACTACATTATTTTAGTAGAACTAACTACATAGTAGAATATTGGATATTGATAATTTATGTTTACCTGATTTACAGTCTGTCCCTTGGTGACATACTCATTTCCGACTTTCACTCTGGGATAGCACAGAGCCTTCAGCATGTCAGCCGAGTTCAGACCCAGCAAGTAAGCAATCTTGTCAGCCTCTGAAAATAGTTCAGTGATTTCCATCATGATATGAACAGAAACAAGTATGATTAAACTTTTTTTTACTGTTGTTCCCAAGCTATTCACTTTGAGCTGACATTAAATACTCACCCTCTGTGCCGTCTGGCTCAGCCTGCTCCTCACGCTGCTTCTGCTTGAACTTCATGCTACCATGGTGGAGGACAGCACCAGTATTCTTGTAGATGCTCATCTTCTCTTCATTAGTGAAGCCCAGGATATCAATAGCATTCTGAGTACAAAAGATGTGTCCACACAAAACATAATCATTGTAGAAAATGCACTTTTGATGTTGCATTTAATGCAGAATATATTTAAATATTTTGAAGTGAAGATCACTCACATCAGTGGCTTCCAGCTCAACTTTGTCATCAATGCTGGCCACAGTGATCTGACCCATGCTGCACATTGGGAAGTCGTAGGGGTTGGTTGTGATGAGTGCCAAATCTGGAAATCAAAAAAGGGTGAAAATGTTCATAACATTTTTTCATATGAAAACTATAAGTATGTTAAACGTGCAAATTCTCAATCTGTTTACCAATCAGCTCCGGTATGTGGGCGGTCATCATCTGATAGAAGATGTGGTAGCCCCTCTCAGCAGGAAGCTGGAATGTCACTCTAGACTTCTCCAGCAGATCTAAAAATATTGTTCGTAAGTCACAGCCCGGTCAATTGTCAATTCCAGTCATTTGTATGTACTTTGAGGATTGTTACTTACATGTCTCAATATCAGCACTAGCCAGTTTGCCAGTTGCGCCGAAATGGATTCTGATGAATTTACCCTGTTTGGAACAAAGGGATGTTTAATGTCCCTCCACATGGGCAATCTTTAACAAGACCTCTCATTTGTAGAAATCATTTCATACTTACAAAACGAGAAGAGTTGTCATTCCTCACAGTTTTGGCGTTACCATAGGACTCCAGCAGGGGATTGGCTGCAATAATCTGATCCTCCAGTGACCCCTATAATCCAGGTTTAGAATTTATTTTTGGTTAATGACTTTATTTTTCTCTGGAAAAAATATTCCTTAGGTAAAGATCCTTGAATTGTAATCATCAGTAACATACCTTTGAAGTGTCCCTCTTCTTGGCCCCCTCAACTGAGATTGTTGCAAAGTACTGGATGACACGCTTGGTGTTCACAGTCTTTCCAGCACCAGACTCTCCACTAGGTATGGACACAGATATATAAGTATTTGATCAAGATATTTGCACATAAACACAGTCAACAAATGTAAATGTAACAAACTTACGTGATCAAGACAGACTGGTTCTCCCTATCTGTTAAATGAAAAACAAAGGAATTAACTATGTTTTACTGCAACAGAAACCTCATAGTGATAAATTCTGCATTGTTATAGTCATGACTTACCAGTAAGCATGAACTGATAAGCATTGTCAGAGACAGAGAAGATGTGGGGTGGAGCCTCCATACGCTTCTTGCCTCTATAGGCAGCTACACATTCAGCATCATACACTGGGAGCCACTTGTAGGGGTTCACAGTGGCACAGAACAACCCAGAGTAGGTCTGAAAGTGATCATAGATATTCACCCGTTAACTATGTTTCCTACTAGTATAGCCATTTTCAATAGTTGTCTTTTCTCATAAAGCAGATTGTCTTACGTAGATCATCCATGCTGCATAACGCTCTTTGAGGTTATACAGCACAGAGGCTTCATTGAGATGGGTCATCATGGCCATGTCCTCAATCTTGTCATACTTTGGAGGGTTCATTGGAGAGACGTCATCTTCTTTAACTGTCTTTTCCTGTAACACAACATTTGTCACAATGCGAACTGAAAACCCAGAAACTCATATTAAAAACCTAGATGACTCTGACTTTATGATACCAACCTCCTCAGTGTCATGGACTTTGACGGTGACTTTGCCACCATCTTTCTTGAGGATTGTTGCCTTCAAGTACAGCTCCTTGGCATCGGCCACATAGCAGGCACTCTTGGCATCAAATGGTGTAGTTTGAGCCTCAAGTCTCTCCTTCTCTGGCTTGCGAAGGTAAATGGCAGCTTTGCCATATATGGCCATCTCCGCGTCCGTACTCATGGTGGCAGTTTACTTCTGTGAGGTAATTATAAACAAGAGTAATCTTATTTATCTTTTTTCAAACCAATGTCTTCAAGCAATTTGACAGAACACCATAGAATTACAAATTAACATATCCCTATCAAATTGAGTTCACCTTAGCTCTTTAAAATGTATTTTCCATCCTGAGTTGATAGTGATAAGATTAACACTAACCTGAGATTTGACAAAATTTGATGAAACTTTGCAATTGAATGAAATGTTTCACATATAATATATACAAATTAAAGATAGTTGAAATATGTTCATACCTGACCCACTGTCTTTCAAAAGTCTGATATATTCCACAATCCTGTTGAGGACATATCATATATTTTCAATTATTGGTGAAGGTGTGAAAATAAAGATTTGTTCAAGAAGTATGTTAATGAATTCATATTTTAATCTATTTCCTCACATGATAAATACATTGAAAATCTCTAAAGAAAGTAGAAGATAAGCTTACCACAAGCTGGAATCCAGGCGTCTTCTACCACACACTGCTCTGTCCTGTTTGACTCCTTTTATTGAACCTGGCTTGCTTACGCTTCAAAGTTTAAATATGGACACATGCCAAATGTGGTGTGGACAAAAGGCATGCACTGTAACAGGTGGTAGGACATATATCTTATTTTGGATTTCAGACCAAAAGGTCAGTCTTCACACCCACAAAGTGGAGGGATGCACATAAAGTCGTTTCTTGCCCCTGACCATGTCCTAGTGATTAACATTTAGTTTAGTTATGAAGATGGAACAGATATGCTTTCAATTTTAATCAATACAGATTTACAAAACTTTGGATTGATTTGCTCTTGAGAGGTGATAGCTTGAATTGTATGGTAGATAATAGATGAAGATTCCAAACTTACTTCGTTATAAAGATGAAGACGATGTGTAATTCTTTCAGCCAGAATGTAGGCGACCTAAATTAGATAGCAAATTTTATATGTGCAAACCTGAGCAACACATTAATTTATTTTTTTATATTGTAGCTCTACTCCACAGAAGCTGAAGGAGGGTCATCCATTATATGAAATCATTTTAGATTTTTCTTAAATGATAGTGGACCAACCAGGGCCAAATTGTTGTACTAAAATAGTTGAACTCTAAATAGAAAATGAAAGCAAAGAGTAACAATTGGTGTGAAAAAATGACAATACTATAACATGTACTAATCGAAAATAATCCACACATGTAGCAGTGGAATTTGCTGCAAGAATGCTTTGAGACATTGAGAACTGTGAGCGTTTATATATTTAGACATGTTTTTTTCTGGTTCTCAGGGTCGCCATTGGAATCCATTGCAGCTGCCATGTATCCAAATTGACTACAGCTGTCATTGTCCTAAGCAAATGAGTGAGATTTAAATGATTCAACGTCAACATTTAAGCCTACAGGTGGTGGGTATAGGGTGAGAGAGTCCAGTGATACTAGGCTGTGATTCCAGGACACCAAAAAATGTTTGGATATAGGGAGCATGTTAACTAGTTTCCTTCAGCACTAGTATTTTAAATGTTAGTGATGTTACTGTAGATCAGGATTTTTAGTTATTGTTTGTCTCTAAACTGTGTAAGGAATAAAAGTCACTTTTGCCACTTGATGGGAGCTTTAAAACAGCTCATTTTATGTGTGCTTTGCAAAAACGGTATTCATACTTTTTTTTGTTTGTCATATTGCTCTGACATAAATTCAAATTTGTTTCTATGGGGAAACAATCTGGTGGAAATTACATAAAACAGTCATCTACTATAAGACCATCAAGTTATTAAAAACAGCCCTGGAGCCAGAACGGGCTTTTCAGTTGCATTCTTTCTGTGTTCATTCATTTCAAGAATTTGGTACCTGTCGGTGAGGATTTCTCCAACTTTTCATGCCACTAAATTTTTTAGGTCTCATAATTGTCCTATACTCAGCGGTTCCAGATATGTCAAGTTTGTGAGTATAGTACAGTATTTTTCTATTCAATTTAATTCTCAAGAGCATGAAAGGGAGCTCTTACTGCTCCCTCATCATGTTCTTATAGGCCTTCACCTTGAGCTAACTACCAGATCCTCAGTCCAGTAAATTTTTTCTTCAGTTCGTGGTATGGCGTTTTAAATTAACATGTTTTAATGTTTTCAGTGATAACTAGGTTTGATATATTGATTGCATTAAATGTCAATGTGAACAAACACTTTTAGTTTATGGATGCTCTTGTCACTCTTTACTTCTCAGCCTCCTCCAGGCAGTGCTGCAGGTCCTCAGCAGCGACTTCCCTTGAATCATCACATGCCCGATGGGAACATATTATTTGATTTGTGAATTAGTTAAGGAATGTTTGCATGCACTCAATAGCATCACCAGCTGCTCAAAAACTGCACAACCTCTCTCTGTCTATTTCAGAGGATCACTTAGATCTATGCCACCTGTTGACTGACTCTACTCATAGTGAGGGTTGTACTTGTGTGATGTGTGTTAATTCCATAATTCCACTAGTATCCTTAGTTAATGCAATTTAGTTGTAACAGGAAACAGATTTACAAAATAATGTATATGGAACACCATAGTTTGATTTCAAAGCAATAGTAATGCTATTGAAATGTAATGACTTAAAATAATCCACATGTACTTAATAAGAACTCAATTCAATATTTACTTAACGTGAAACTATTTCATCATGTAAGGAATTAGTGAAAATTTGTTATGCATACTTAACTTTAGTTATTGTAGAAAACATATTGCTCTAATACACATCATATTGTATAACAATACTATAATTGCACTACATTGGTCCGAAGCATTTTAGTAGATGATTTCACCACAAACATGAGCTTCATAGGTCTTTTACCACACTCACAGACTTGGATTGGAGTCCTTGTGTTGAATGTGTTTTGCTTACAAAGCAGAAGTTAAATATGGGACACATGCCAAATATGGTTAGGTTGACAGCTGTTGCTAACATGAGTGACACTTGTTGCTAGTACATACATCTTATGTTTCAGGTTTCTGTTGGCAAAGGCACATCCTTGATTTGTGATAATCCCTATTTAAAATAGGTAACTTTAATCCATCTCACAGATTGTTTAATTTGTTAGATTAAAAAATACTAAATTGAGAAAAATGCTTCAAAATGAAATCAGTTGAGCAATACTGTTTACATTATGCCAATAGTTTCATAAGAAATAAATAATGAAAAAATATATAACTACTACTTGAGTTTAGGTGTAAGAGATATGCCGGTGCTATTCACACTCATATGTCAAGCTATTAACACTTCAACTAGCTGCAGACATAGCTTCAAGTCCAGTTT